>NC_134820.1:24842804-24912804 GCF_046742065.1 Oratosquilla oratoria | reverse complement strand
TAAATGATGACCTCAAAATAAATAAAGCCCCGGGACCTGACAAAATTTCACCTAGAATTCTGCGAGAAGTAAAAAATCCGATCAGTAAATCCTTGTGCATCTTTTTCAACAAATCTTTAACACTTGGTAAAGTCCCATCAGATTAGAAATGTGCTAACGTATCACCAATATTCAAGAAAGGGGGCAAATCACAGCCAGGCGAGAAGAATGCGAGAAGATTGAATCGAGGTTTTTAAAATGTCCAAAGGCTTTGACCAATCAAATATAAGAAGACGTCACGATTTTAAAGTAATTAGTAAAATATTTTCTTCGAATGAAAGTAGCACTTCTTCTTTAACCGGGTTGTTAATGTGTGGAACTCGTTACCTTCTACTGCCGTTGAAAGTAACACAGTAACATTTAAAAATCGCCTAGATAAATATTTGGACTCTAATTCGCAATAAAAGGTCTGACAACCCGGCATTTAATTGTGATAGGATAGTGGTAGCAGTAGTGTTAGTTCATCTTTTGTCCTGTTTTCTTAACTGTATCTTAGTTTAGTAAACACAAACAGCCTCGTTAGTGCCATTAGGCCTGCTGTTGTCTGTTCTTCCTTTGTGTTCCTTTGTGTTCTCTCTCCTCAGTGAAACCGTCAGTCGTGGAAGACCTTGCCGAGGTCAACTCTCTATATTCAGCATCGTCGTAGTCGCCGACGACATCATCATCATCATCGTCGTCGTCGTCATCCTCATCATCATCATCGTCGTCGTCCTCTACATTACCATCACCATCATCATCATCATCATCATCGTCCACTACATCATCATCATCATCATCATCATATCATAATCATCAAACAATTCATCATCATCATCATCATCATCATCATCATCACCATTATCATCATTGTCCTTATTGTCCTCATAGTCGGTGATATAAAACAAGTCACACACTGGTACAGACCCCCGTCCAACGTCTCTTCCCTGACAGATCTACAGTAGAGCCCCGAAGACTGTTGCTACGAACCATTCACGGACACTGATGTGTTTTTTTTTATCTTTATTTATTTATTTATCTATTTATTTGTGTATCTATTTATTTATTCATTCATTTATTTATTTATTGTTTGTTTGTTTGTTTGGTAATTGTTTTACTGAAAACATGACAGTACTTACTTTCTACCTTACAAATTACTGCGCGCACTTGCCTTAATCCCAACCTCACAAAAACAAGTAACAGAGAGTGTTTATGCGCGTGCGTGTGTGTTTATGCGCGTGCGTGTGTCGTGTGTGTGTGTGTACACAAAATATGCAATCCTCTGAATCTTATCTCGGCCTAAAAGAGCTCTCGGAGCCCAATATTTTTGCGCCCACCTTCTCCGCTGGCAGGCATCCCTTTAACACCTTAGTCTCTCTGAAAAAGGTGGTGTCGCAGAGAAAATATATTTGTGCAGTACATATGCTTAGAATCCTTGGGAACCCTGCCATTATTTTCTCTTGTTTCTTTATATATATATATATATATAATATATGTATATATATATATATATATATATAGTATATATGTATATATTTTTTTTGTGTGTGTGTGTGTGATTGTGTGTGTGTGTGTGTGGTTGTGTGTGCAAAATAACCACAGGAGAAAGGAAACTTGTTGACAGTAAGTATTTTGTATATTACATCTTCAGACTCAAGTACAGTACTTACTGTCTACAAGTTTCCTTTCTCCTGTGGTTATTTTGCATTTTTGTATCACGGTGATGTGATTGCTTGCATATATATATATATATCTATCTATATATATATATATATATATATAGATGTGTGTGTGTGTGTGTGTGTGTGTGTGTGTGTGTGTGTGTGTGTTGGCATGTGTGTTCTATGCATGGGGTCAGAGATATTCATATGATAAAGTTATTCACTTTTTATCACTAGCGTCATCGCGTTTATGTGTAAGTTATTATACATAACTTTCCTTGTCTTAATGTAAAATGTTACACATTGAATTTTAGATTTTTTTTGTGGTTATGTAGCTGTATTTCCTGTATGTCTTAGATCTTACATCCAAATCATCAACGTTTTGTTTTTTTATACAAAGTTGGGATTTTTTTTTTTTTTTTTTTTTTTTTGGGGGGGGGTGAGGTGAGATCGGAGGAGGGTCGGAGAGGGGAAAGGTGTCGATGGCATGGTCCTGAACGGAGTGCTCATGACATATTACTTGAGCTTTTTCCCTGGATGGGAACACTTTCCTGCTTCGAAAGAGTTAAGCTCATTCTCGATATGAAAAATTATTCTTCATTCTCAGAAATATCCACACGTGACATTCAAAGCTGTTCACAGAGTCAGTTCTGTGAGATCTTGGGAATAGACCATTTTTTTATTTTGTTTTTTTTTTTTTTTTAGTTTCTTCCGTTGATAATGTCACCATTTTTCAACTGACCCAGAGAAATTATCATTTTTCTGGATAAATTAACGTTGGAGTTGGTGTGACGGTCATAGCTGACAGTTCCTGGTCAGTCAGTTAGTTTCAAGTCAACAGAGACTTTTGAATGATTTTAAGCCGGAGGATTTAAATGTTTCTTTGTC
Source organism: Oratosquilla oratoria (assembly GCF_046742065.1). Taxonomy (NCBI): domain Eukaryota; kingdom Metazoa; phylum Arthropoda; class Malacostraca; order Stomatopoda; family Squillidae; genus Oratosquilla; species Oratosquilla oratoria. The sequence continues at coordinate 24,910,240 of NC_134820.1, read as the reverse complement.
ATCTATCAATGAGCATGAGGACATTTCTTCTTTTCTTGAATGGAGCGTTTGAACTTACGGAATATGTTAATAATCTCAACCATTCTCAAAAAACAGGAAACTGATCTTTTTTTGTATAACGGCTCCTCGTTTTAACGATACGAACGCCATACAATCTCGTTCAGTTTTTAAAAAAAAAAATTAATTCCTCCAATCAAAAAACCCGTTGAGTAGATATTTTGTATGGACGTTTGAACTTTCGAAATTTAACTTCTAAATTCTTAACCATTCACAAAGAGGAAACTGCCATTCTAACGGTTTTTATAACGAACGCCCATTTACAATTCTAATTCAGTTTAAAAAAATGTTTAATTTCCCTAATCAAAACCGTTAGGTATTTTGTAAAGGGACGTTTGCAAACTGCTTCAACGGCTTTTTCTTTTTTTAAACGAACGCCATACAATCTCTATTCAGCTTTAAAAATGTTAAATTTCCCAATTCAAAAACCGTTTAGGTATTTTGAATAGGATGTCCGTGATAAAACTGACACCAATTCCGTGACTCGTGAATAAGCTCTTCGAAGAAGAAGTGCAGAAGGGAACATTCAAGCCTGTTCTGTGTCATTACCTTGGAAGAGAACGAAACTGAGGCAAGAAGCTCTGCCTGATGAGGTTTAGATTCTTTAGTGTTTGTCGTACAGAAAAAAGAGTTTCCCTGGAAGACTGCTTGGTCGATTATTCGAGGAAGGTACGGCAGTACAGTGAGCACGATTGCTTAAACAGTGATATGGAAAGGCCCCGTGAATAAGGAGAGTGAAACGCCGGTTAAAGCCATAGTCAGTTTTAGTTTGTGGAGCGAGGCTCGTCATGCTTAGACTTCGGTTCTTAAAGAAAAAGGCCTAGCAGCCCCTCTATCATACTGTTGTCCCAATACTATGTCAATTGCTGTTCGACTTTGAATTAGTTACAAGAACATCTTTTCCTGGACAATTAGATTACCTAATCATCACTAAGGTGCCATTTTAGTAATGCGATCCGGGTTACTTTCTATTGGTTACGCCTTTCTCATAATTCGTCACTCGGTTTTATCTCTGTATATGATGCGCAATAGAAAGTGGCTAGGTTTTGACATTTTGGAGACTATAAAAAAAAATCAAAAAGAAGTTGTAATATGAAGTCGTTTTCTTTACGGCTCAAAGTGTAAAAAAAGAAACGGATATGCTTTTGCCAATTACTCTGACGGTCACCATAACCCAGGGTACTTACCTTCAATGAAACATAAATACTAATATTCTTTTTTAAAAGACAAAAATTACATACCCTTTGTAAATCTATTAAATTAATCAGAGTTCCTGAAAATTACTTTTAGCAACCTTAAATATCTTATCAATATTCGTAAATTTAAGATACTTAATTACTCAGATCAGATCATTATACTAAATACTCTAAAATACTAAACACTCTAATTGAGATTGATAAGTATTAAATAAGACTACTTAAATACTTGCCTTTGCTAAATACTCGCCAGAGTGATGAAATAATCATAATATGGATATTCGTAAAGACTATGATTTCATTGTAAATAATTGAGTATTGACAAAATTATACCAACAATCGGCCTCATAATGTATACTAGTTGTCTTACAGCCACATGCGTTTCAATTACTTTTCTTACGATGATGACATCTATAGTGATATTCTCTGACATTTCAAGAGTGAGACGTGGTTACCGCGTATCAAATTCCATCTCCACAAGGGTGAATCATATAATTCATGGATTTTGAATGTCTCTTTGCCTGCGGGTTTAAGTCAAAATAATAATACGTTGAATCAAGTTCATATTGGTGAACGAAGAATAAGAAAAAAAAAATCTCTCGGAAGATAAATAACTTGGTGAAAGGACGTTCGATTGAACAAATATTAATTATAAAACTTTTAATTTTTATGAAACTAACTGTTCAATAATGCAAAATTATAAACATTACTCTGTTATTTTAGATCTATTTTAGGAATAAAATATGGTGGAGGATGGTTGGTATGGAAGTATGAATTAATTATTACATAGAGCCATACCCAATCATAGATAATTAAACGGAATAGAACGCTTTTTTGAAATGTTGAGCCGGCTGAAGGTATTGAAGATAAATTTTTTGCTACTCTGGAAATGGATAAGCCTGGAAGACATTCTAGATTATATCTTAGTCTAATGCGGGGCTAAGGTAAGAGTCGAAGGATGAATGGGAGAAAAACAGGTTTTTTTCTCGTTTTTTTAAGATGATTTTCAGGGATGGATCCTATAAAAAACAGCACTGTCTTTAAGTTTAAGAGTACATGAGGGAAAAACAGCCAATAAATTAACTAACATGACTATGAGTCCAGGGAAGGGTGTTAATCTGAGCTAGTAATTGATTCTCAGGAAGGATAAGCCTTTGATAGACATTTCTAGAAATTAGTTTCTTAGTCTAATGCGGCTTTGATCTCGAACCTGGAGGGTGCGGGTTAGATATTATTCTTAGAGGTTGACAGTAGAAATTCCTAAAGGAAGATCTACGGATCTGCGTTTAGTGCTGTTTAGTGAAAAATGAATTTTTTTTTTTCTCGTTATCAAAGTGATTTTCCTGGGATTAGATGATGATAAACATGTATGCTGAATAAGTCAAAGAGTACCATTGTAGGAGGGGAAAAACAACTAAAAAACAGGTTGAATGATCCGTAAAGGTATTGATTCCTCTTGAGGTAATGGCTCTATGAATGGAATAAGGCCTAAATATCAGACACTCTAGATTATCTCTTAGTCTAGAGTGATGATTTGTAGCTGGCTCAAACCTGGAGGTCTCCTTAGAGGTTCTTAGAGGTAGCTACGGACCTGGTTAAGTGGGTGGTGAGTGTTTAGTGAATGTGAAAACAATTTTTCTCGTTTCAAATTGGATTTCTCAGTGGTTGGTTTCATAAACGAGTACTGCATAATGTCATGAGACGTTTCATGCAGAAAACACCAAAAAAAGCCCCACCGGCTTAGTCTAATTGGAACGATGTGGATTCACGCGGATGTTCAATGTGTATTTTACTCGGTAGTATCAGCCGTGTGCAGGTCTCACATTCCTCTCACACACACACACAACACATATATGTTTTCACTATATTTTTTTCACCGATTGAAGTTAGAATATATTCTGACTTTGTTTCTATGTTTACAACTGTTATAGGATAGCGCGTTTAAGTGAGAGGGCATCAGATAAGGAGCGACAGTTAAAACGAGTTTTCTTATTTGGTGAATCCGTGTAGCCTTATAAATTCTAAGCTAAGGGATTCATAATCATCTAGTTTAATAACTATAAATCTATAAAGGTCTTTTGAAGCAATATAAATAGCAATCTAACACACATAGAGACGGTTGAAATTGATTCTTTGGAGGTGGAAGGCATCATTGATTAGCTTATATTATCTTGAATTGCAATAACAACATAAGATGATGTAAAGATTATAACAACTAAGAAGATGTAAGATATATCAGTGAAGGACCTAGGTTGGAGAGTATAGTACATGAAGAACATAAGAAAATAAGAATAAGGAGGACTGGCAATGAGGTGTACCTATTAAAGGGCCTTACTACTAGGACAGTTCCATATAGTGCGACAGCACTATTTATAATAATATATCTATGATATTTATATATATAGAATATATGTTATATATATTTTTTTTTTTTTTTTTTTTTTTTTAAGGGGGGCTAGGAAGAAGGGTTCTACGTACATGTAATATAAAGAAAAAAACAGACTTTAAAGATAAAAATAAACTATAAACAAATAATTTTAAATAAAATAGAATAAAAATAAATAAAATAGAATAATAAACATGTATTGGGTAAAACAAATAAACAACAAAGAAAGGAAACAACGGCCCGTTGAGAAACCATTCGCCACCCTAGATGAAATTAGACAAGAATGAAGGAATTTTTGTCGGACATATAAGAACCAGATAGAAGCTTCTGAAGAAGGCACCTGAAGAAGGAAGGACGCTCCTCTCCGAGTGTCTAGTGGACCTCTAATCTACTAATAGATTGACCATAAGCCAAACGGTTCCTTTAGTTCTCGGAGGTTTAATCCCAAAAGACGGAAACGTCTCAAAATGCCCTTTCCCTCTTTTCCTTCACCTTTATTCGCACCCCACCACCCCCCCACCACAACCCTCTACCTTTCCCCTTCCCTCTTCAACTTCCTCATCTATTTTCCCATTTTACTTCTACTTCCTTCATTGTTATACTTTTTCTGTTTTACTTCCTGGTCTGTACTCTCCTCCCTCTAATTCTGTTATTCCTCTCTTTTCGACTCTCCTCTTATTTCCCATCCGTTCCCCCCCTTTTCCACTTTCATTTCTCTCCTTCTTTTTCTTTTCTTTCCGTTCATCCTTAAACCGTCCCTCTAAACAAAAACTCGTCATTATTATCTCCTCAATCTGGCTCCGGATAACAATCTCGTCATACTTATTCCTGTCATTAATCTTTCTTTCCTTTCATGGTTCTCCCTATTCTCCTCACAGTTCCCACCTTTTTTTTTCTTGTCTTCCTTCTTCTCTTCGATGTAATTTTTCACTACTCCTATATTTTATTAGTACCTCTACTCTACTCGTACGCTTTGGTTTCCAGTTCTTCGTCTTTCATCTTCATCTTCTTGACATATATACTTATATACAAATACACACACAAACACACACACATCACACAAACACACAAACACTTTATACTATACTATATTTATATATATATATATATATATTTATACTATATGTTATTCATAAATGTTCACTTTAAACCACACTATACGGAGAAACTATATTCAGAAGTACCTACAACTGTAGTCCTCGTCTGCTGAATAGGAGGACCACCAAATTAGTAGTTCGAAATATACAGATCTCCGGTATTTCTGATATTATTACTCCGATGTGGATATTAAAGTGCGTGTATATACATACCATGCATTTATACTATATACATATATATTTCTGATTTTTATATATATATATATTTATATATATATATATTTATTCAGTTGCACGTATGTCCGTGTAAATAATACTTGGATAATATTATACATTGGACATCCTTTCCCCTATACAGTTTCACCCTGAGTAAATCGCTGTCTGCAAGTCATCTCTCCATGGCCCTTCTTTACTCTTGTATATCACGTATATTTTTCTTTCTTTTCCCAAATTTTCTTTCGCATAGGATTACGAAGTATTTTTCCACAGATTTATTAGAAGTGAATTGACGCAAAACATATTGAAAAATTATCAAACACGTGCACATGTTAGACATCTGAAAAAATAACCCGTTGTGTGTGTGTGTGTGTGGTGTGGATGTGTGTGTGTGGGGTGTGTGTGTGTGTGTGTCGTGATGTGTGGTTGTGTAGTGATTCATCATGGTCTTGGATCACGTGTTGGACTCGTTATCGACAGCATATTACCCTCCCGGATGAGAGCTCTGTGCTCAGATATGACCGATCTATTGCGGTAATGCTGGTGAGACCTTGCACACGCACACACTCAAAACTCCCCGCCCACGGATAGTTGGGTGTAACGACTCGTAGCGCAGCGAGTACTGGGAGTTATTTTAACCCTGGGGCAGGATTACAAAACCGGACCGGCGGGAACGCTCTCCTAACCAACTGCTGCTCCACGAGTTTTTAGATGTGTGGGTGTGTGTGTGTGTGTGTGTGTGTGTGGGTGTGTGTTTGTGAGTTTGGGTGTGTGTGTGTGTGTGTGTGTGTGTGTGTGTGTGTGTGTGTGTGTGTGTGTGTGTGTGTGTGTGTGTGTGTGTGTGTGGTGTGAGTTTGTGTCTGTGTGTGTGTGTGTGTGTGTGTGTGTGTATCTGCATGTTTGTGTGCGTATACCTATGTATGTGTTCATGTGTGTATGAGTGCATGAGGCAGAAAAATAAATATTGATAATAAAAGTGGAACTGAGAGTGAACGAGTATGTGTGTATGTGTGTCAGAATCTGTGTCAGAATCAGTATCAGTGTCAAAGACATCCTCAGTGTTAGTATTCATGTCAGTGTCACTGTGTATGCATGCGGGTGATGAGCGAGGGGGTCAAGTATTTGGAAAGTACTGGTGTACGTTGGGAAGCGAGTTACCCTAAAGTTGAAATGAAATTTACACATGAACTCAATCAAATGTTCAGTTACATTTAGTTTGTGTTCCTCCTCTAGTTCAACACAGTCAAAGTCCTTTACATAGTTTTCATACCTGATGTTGGTTTCCTGTGTTATGTAGTCACTATTCGAGGGGGTCTTAGGGACATTTCCATAGACACAAGTCAATCACCATTCCTTTACAATTGGAGACTAATGGCCTTTGATAAAAATCAAAGGCTAATCAAAGGATTATAAAGGCGGAGCATGGCGACAGGAGACCTTTTGGTCCATAACTAGGTCGGATGCGGAAAAAATTATATAAAAAAAAAAAAGCTATTATGATATAAATAATAATAATATAAATAAATGCACGGTTAATGAATTCTATGCAGCATCTCCCCAAACCCATCTTCTCATGATTGTTACGTTGTTGGTAGAGCTGGGCGCGTTCCTCTATGCGTTCCTAGGTGCGTTACTATGTGTGTTTTACTATAGTTTGACCGAGGTTAACATTCCCAAACTATTAAAGCTTAAGAGACAGGTTTGTACCGAAATAAAAGTCCGGTAGGCCACATACAATATCAAAAAATATTTTTGTAGGCCACATCCAAAAGGTAGACCACATACTATACTGACCCTATATTGCTTTAATAGTTTGGGAGTGCTAACCGTGGCCAGACTAAACCAAAACCTACTGAGAAACGCACCTAGGAACGCACCGAGGAACGCGCCTAGCTCTGGTTGTTGGACTGAGGAGGTGACCTTCGGTCAACAGTTCGTCACAAGATCAATATATATATCTTATATATATATATATACACATATACCTTCCCAATTTTTCGTAGAGCTGATAACAGGAGAATGCACACATCCTCTTCACACCTCGTGGCGCAGTCGTTAGAGTTCCCGGCTGCCACTACGGCGGTCCGGGTTCGAATCCCGCCCAGTTTTTAGATAATTTTTAGTATCGCTGCGCTGCGGTTTGTTACTCCAACTCTCGTGGGAGGAGAGTTGGGGGTGTATGTGCGTGTAAGGTTACAGCATTACCCATGGATCGGTCACAAATGAGCTATGAGCTCTCAACCTGGAGGTTAGTAGCTGACGATAACGAGTCCAACACGTGATCCAAGACCATGGTGAATTTCATTCTCCATCCTTATCCTTGTCCTCCTCTTCTTCATCCTCATCTTCATCTTCCTCCTCTTCTTCTTACTCTTATTCTTCTTCCTTCTATTCTTTCTCCTCTTCTTCTTCCTCTTCCTCTTCTTCTTCCTCTTCTTTCTCCTCTTCTTCCTCATCTTCTTCCTCATCTTCTTTTCTTCTCATTCTTCCTCCTCTTCTTCTTTTTCCTCTTCTTCATTTTCCTCTTTTTCTTCATCTTCCTCCTCTTCATCTCCTCTTTTTCTTCATCCTCTTCTTCTTCCTCCTCTTCTTCTTTATCCTCTTCTTCCTCCTCTTTTTCTTCATTCTCCTCTTCTTTATCCTCCCTTCATTGCCTCCTACCAGTCGATAATAAAGGAACATACCCGAAGACACCATAGGTCTCTTTCCGAAAAGATTTCTTGTCGGGTCCGAAGTCCATCGAAGTCCATCGAGGTCCATCGAAAGCCAGTGACTACATTTCTCCTCCTCCTTTCCATTTAATATCTTAAATAGATAAATTTTGACTCCAGCTCCTTTTATTTTATCCTTTTACTTTTAATATGCAGAATATTCAATTAGATATGTTGTCTTTATTATCTTTAGGACTTGCTAAATCCTCCTCAGTTTCTTCGGTTTAATTATATTAACGTACCATCTAAAATCTTGATATTCATATTATTACTTACAGTAAAGAATATATTTATGATTTACAGCTGAAAATATATCCTGTTATCTTTTCTTATTTTCGTCCTTATTTACTCCATGGAAGTTAATTAGTTTCTTTATTCAGAAATGTAATTCATCTCTGCGAGTTATCCTTTGGGTACGGTTGTTAAACAATGATTAAGATAACAACATTCTCAGTATCGTCTGTTACAGGACGAAATGTCTATCACTAATTACTGTGTGATTTACCATAGGCCTGGATCATGTGTTGGACTTGTGATTGACAGTTACTACCCTCCCAGATTATGTGTGTGTGTGTTTGTGTGTGTGTGTGTGTGTGTGTGTGTGTGTGTGTGTGTGTGTGAGTGTGCGAGCGAGTGTGTGTGTGTGTGTTTGTGTATGTCTGTGTGTGCATTCATGTTAGCCAAATGTAATGTACATGAATTTAGCATAAAATTTCACTATTGCCTTTAACTTGATTATCACCTCTTTTAGGACGTTGGTAAGTTAACACATCTGTATGGACAACAGTGTTCCTTGGCACTTGCCAGCACGATATTTTTCAATTCTCATTGCTCACCCATACAAATAAAAAAACAAAAAACAAATAAATAAAATAAAAAAATAACAAAACAATGAATGATATGATAATATATGATATAATATAATTATATATATATAATATATATATATAATATACTTTATTTATATATAATAAAAATGTGATAATAATAATAATAATAATAATAATATAATATTAATGATAATAGTAATCATAAAAATGATAATAATAATAATAATAATAATAATAATAATAAAAATAATATTAATAATAACAATAATGATAATAGTAATAAATAAATAAATGTGGTAGAATTTTCCAGATCATCCCACTCCGTTCCTTCATACATTTACAACATTACATAATCTATCCCCTTTGTTTCAATAAGGGCATCTGTGTTCTTTGCATTTTCTTGGTCACATGTATATGTTGTCCTTTATTGTGAAGGAACTACACCATTTCTGCATATCCTAATTTGGGGTGCCCTTATTATTATTATTTTTTATAGTTATATATATTATTATTTTTTTTTTTTTTTTTTTTTTTTTTTTTTTTTTTTTTTTTTTTAGTCCACCTATTCAAAAGTCACTCTTCTTCTGTTTGTCAACAGTCTCTATGCCTCACTTACAATCTTACTCATGAGCTTCTTTAATGGCAAATTATCATTGACCCCATCTCAAGGGTCCTTTTACTTGTTCACTCTTGCAACACACACACACACACACACACACACACACACACACACACACACACACACACACACACACACACACACACACTACGGAGGTCCGGTATCGAATCCTACCCAGGGCTGAAATAATTTCAGTATCGCCGCTCTACGTGTTGTTACTCCAACTCTCGTGGGCGGGGAGTTGTGTGTGTGTGTGTGCGTGTAAGGACACAGTATTACCCATAGATCGGTCATATGTGAGCTCTGAGTTCTCTTCCGGGAGGGAAATAGCTGACGATCACTAGTCCAACATGTGATTCAACACCATGGTGGTGAATCACAAATACACACTCTCACACGCACACGCATACACACACACAAATATACACAACACACACACAAACACACATATATATATATAAATATGGAGATAAGAGTCGGGACATAATATTTCTTGTGGTATTTTCCTAAATCAAGAGAACAAACCTCAAAAAGCTCACAAAGATTTGGTCCTTCAAGAGCCAACATCCCCCATCACCACGAAGTCTCTCTCTCTCTCTCTCTCTCTCTCTCTCTCTCTCTCTCTCTCTCTCTCTCTCTCTCTCTCTCTCTCTCTCTCTCGCTCTTAAAAAAAAAAAAAAAAAAACGCGACCAGAACCCTTACGCTGCCAACTACCAACACTGCCACCATCAAAGCCACGACTACTCGTTTGTCTAAATACGCGTACGATTTCCCTCCATCTTCTTCTTTGCATGAGGGGCCTTAGAGGGCATTCATCATTAAACGAAGCGGTCTTGCTGTGGATGTGCTGTGTCTTGCTGCATTCCTTCTGACCCAGGGTAGTGAGAGAGAGATGCGGGGATGACCCGTCATCCAGGAGGAGCCAAGGAAAGAGGGAAGGAGGATGGGGTGAATGAGAGTGGAGTATGTGGGGATGAAGTGGATGGGAGTGGACTTAAGTCTTTTGATTTTGGCTGCCTCCCTTGTAAGGGGGAAAAAGCCCTTAGTACATGTATGTATATATCATATTATATCATGCATCACATTATTTATACTAGATTATATTTAATTATATATTGTATTATACTACATAACATTATATTCATAATATTATATTACATTGTATTATATATTATATTACACCATATTGTATTATATATATTATGTTATATTTGATTATATTATACTATATATCATAGTATATTGTATTATATTATATTATCTTACATCATATTATATATTACATCCTACTTTATTAAGTTTATGGTGTTATATGACATAAAATAGTATCATATTATACGCGCACACGCGTATACACATAGGTAAATGTATGTGTTTGTATATGCATACACATATACACACCTGAATCCACAAACCCTAGGCCAGTATTTCATTGTGCAATGCAGCAACGTTGATTAAACACATAACTGGTAGCAGCGTCCTTCGCCATGTAATCTTATTTGGTCCACAGGCACTAATAATTGTCTAAGACGAAGAGTATACTCATCTTGGATCATGCCGTCTAACCATTTTACATTTTCATTCTTTTTTTAAACTAAGTCCCCTTTCACACTATGCAACTAGTGATGGTCACTAGTTGCCTACCATTAATTTATATTGAGCCCTTCATACTACGTCAATGCGGTTGCCCGGTTGCGCAACAGGCTATGGCTGAAAGATAAAGATCAACAATAATTGGAGAAATTTATGTAAACAACAAAACCTAGGCTATGGACTAAGACAATGTTGATTTGTTTACAAACCTTACCGAGTATGAGATGAGACCTTATATTCCATGGATCCAGAGAAGGGCGCGTTCCTAGATGCGTTCCTATGTATAGTTTCGCGGGGTATAGGTGCCGGCATAGTATGTGGCCTACCAGACTTTTATTTCGGTATGAACATGTCCCTTAAGCTTTGATAGTTTGGGAGCGCTGACTACTGCCAAACTAAAGCGGAAGGCACTGAGTAACGCATAAAGGAGCGCGCCCAACCCTGCATGGATCACCACCTAACATCGCAACAGAGTGAAACTCTGAGGTTCCACAACATACGCTACGTATATGTATATGTATGTGAATATATATATATTTATATATGTTTATATATATATATGTATATATATATATATATATATATATATATATATATATATATATATAGCAAAGCCCAATTGTAATGCATGTTCTGTTCAAGTCCACAGCAGTTACAGCATTGTTCAGTTTGCAGTTTGAGAAAGCAAACTGCAATTTTAATGCTCTAACTGCTGTTGACTTTAATAGAACCTACACACACATGAACACACACACACACACACACACACACACACACACACACACACACACACATATATACAGACATATATATATATATTTAGAGAGAGAGAGAGAGAGATGCAATTGGTTAAAAAGTCCAAAATATTCCCTCTTTTGTTTCATTTGGAAACATTTAATCAACAGCTACCAAAGGTTTTCGCACTGCACACTAAACTTTATATTTTTTTCTTACGTATCTAGATTTATCTTTTTTGTAATAAATCACTGAATAAATAAAATAGGTGCGCGAATACTACAATAAGAAAGTTATCACTTAAAAATGTTCCTTGTATGTTTTTCTCAATTTAGTTTTACTAGTTTTAGTTTCGTAAAAAAAAAAAAAAAAAAATCAATTTTCAAAGTACTTCATCACAGTAAAAAAAAAAAAAAAATCTTTCTCCGTAACTGGGCATGGTATTCAATCACGCAATCTCCAAACCTATAACAAACTTTGTTTGTTGGGATGAAATACATTTCTTGCAGACGGAGCTTGAAAACTTCTGAATTTTCCATTCCATTCCCCCCCTTTTTCAAAAAAGCCATTTCAAATTTAGTCTTTTTTTTTCTGATAGAGTTGCCTCTACCCGTGACTTCCCTCAGCCAATCATGAGATGAAAAATATGAATTCTTGTAATGATAATTTTTTTAGATAAAATTCATGCACATACCGCTGTCGTGGTCTTAAACAACGAAGATGACTTCTTCGAAAAAGAGCTCTCAATGGATCTAAACAACCTTTTAGCCGAGATCAGAAACTCCTCAATGGAGAGAGAGAGAGAGAGAGAGAGAGAGAAATCACTCGGCTGAAGAAGAAGTCTGTCTAGGTGAGCAACAGGCTGGAGCAATGTATCATCCACATTTGACAACAAATAGTTCAAACAAAGAAAGCACAGTTATAGTGTTGATTTCATACTCAACCCACATATTCCGCGTGGTCACTGTGTACTGCGTAAACAGAATGGCTTTGTTGACTCTATATTAAATCTACACACACACACACACACACACACACACACACACACACACACACACAAAACACACACACACACACACACACACACACACACATATATATATATATATATATATATATATATATATATATATATATATATATATATATATATATTACTCCAATGGATCTTCAACCTCAGGTAGATTCTGGTCCGCCAACGGTAATCCTCACCATGCCCTTCGGTCCTGTGCTGCTTCCATGCATGTTGCTTTATTTATTCCTCTTCTGTCCATCTCCACATCCACACCGTCCATCCATCTCATTCGATATATATATATATATATATATATACATATATAATTTTTTTCCTTTTTTTTTTTGCTGCGCTTTCAATCTCCATAGTTCTTGAATTGATAGAGTTCATTGTACGAACATAGTTCTTTTGCTGATTGTGTATTACATTCAGTCAGCATATTTCTTGCGTTGAATGAACACAGCATCTGCAATAGGCTTTCCCTTTCTCCTTTTTATGGTTCTCTCCTCCTTCCCTCAGCCTCTTCCTCCTTCTCCTCCCCTCCTCCTCCTCCTCCTCTTCTCCCTCCATATCACTCTCCTCTTCCTCGCTTTTTCTCCTTTTTTTCGCTCTCTCCTCCTTATCTCAGTCTCTTCCTCCTTCTCCTCCTCCTCCCATACTCCTCTCTCTTCTCCTCTTCTCCCTCCACATCACCCTCCTCTTCCTCCTGTTTCTCCTTTTTTAATCGCTCTCTCCTCCTTACCTCAGCCTCTTCCTCCTCCTCCTCCTCCTCCTCCTCCTCTACTCTCTCTCCTCTCCTCTCCTCCTCCCCCTCCTCCTCTTCTCCCTCCACATCACTCTCCTCTTCCTCCTGTTTCTCCTTTTTTAATCGCTCTCTCCTCCTTATCTCAGTCTCTTCCTCCTCCTCCTCCTCCTCCTTCTCTCTCTCCTCCTCTTCCCTCTCCGCATCACCCTCCTCTTCCTCCTCCTCCTCCTCCTTCTCTCTCTCCTCCTCTTCTCCCTTCATATCGCTCTCCTCTTCCTCGCTTTTTCTCTTTTTTTTTCGCTCTCTCCTCCTTACCTCAGCCTCTTCCTCCTTCTCCTCCTCCTCTCCTCCTCTTCTCCCTCCACATCACCCTTCTCTTACTCCCGTTTCTCCTTTTTTTAATCACTTACTCCGCCTTACCTCAACCTCTTCCTCCATCTCCTCCTCCCCTCCTCCTCTCTCTCCTCCTCTTTTCCCTCCACCTCACCCTCCTCTTCCTCCTGTTTCTCCTTTTTTAATCGCTCTCTCCTCCTTACCTCCTTCCCATTACTTCACTATCCACTTAAGCTTCTTCACGTCTTTGCAAAATTAACTTCTTCACTTCTCTTCTGTTGGTGTTCCGGCAACTTCTACACGTGTTCCCTCTGGTTCTTTGTAACTCCTCGGCCCTCCGGCCATCGATTCACTTAATCTAGGAAGTGTCTCGTCTTCTCTCTCTCTCTCTTTCTCTTCTCCCTCTCTCTCTCTTCTCCCTCTCTCTCTTTCCCTCTCTCTCTCTTCCCCCCTCCCTCTATTTTTCCCTCTCTCTCTCTCTCTCCCTCTTCCTCTCCCTCTTCCTCTCCCCCTCCCTCTTCCTCTCCCCCTCTCCTTCTCCCCTCTCTCTCTCTCTCCCCCTCTCCCCTCTCTCTCTTCCCCCCTCCCTCTCTTTTTCCCTCTCTCTCTCTCTTCCCCCTCCCTCTCTTTTTCCCTCTCTCTCCCTCTTCCTCTCCCCCATCCCCTTCCACTCTCCCTCTCCTTCTCCCCTCTCCCTCTCTCTCTCCCTCTCTCCTCTCTCTCTTCTCCTATTGTCTTATAATCTATCCATCCTCCATACCATGCTGCGTCAACAGTACTTAGCATTATTTTCTCTCTTCTTCTTATTTTGTTTTCTTTTAATTTTTTCTTATTATTTTACCTTTTTCCTCTCCTTTTCTTTCTTCATCTCTATTTCATTTTTTTCCATCTTCTATATCTTCTTCATCTCTTTCCCCATTTCCTTTTCCCATCTTCTCTACTTATTGTCTTCTTGTTCCCTTTATCTTTACTCTTCCATCACCTTCTTCCACATCGTTTTCTCCATCTATTCTCTCTCTATCTCTTCCCTTTCTATCTCTTCCTTCTTCAAATTATCCATCTCCATTTCTTCCTCTTCCCTCTATTCCTTTTTTGTCTCATCTTTCTTCATCTCCTCCTTCTCTTCCTCTTCCTTCTACATCATCTCCTTCTCCTTTTTCTCCATTTCCTGATTCTCCATCTTATCTTGTTGTAGTATCTTCATTATCCACCTCCTCTTGATCTCTTCATTATCCGTCTCCTTCTCGATCTCTTCCTCATCTATCTCTTCCATCTACATCTTATTCTCAATCTCAGTCTCCTCCTACTCAATCTCTAGCTTCTTCATCTACTCCTTCATTATCCACCTTTTCTCGATCTCTTCATAATCCGTCTCTTTATCGATCTCTTCCTTATCCATTTCTTCCATCTACATCTTTCTCAATCCCAGTCTCCTCCTCCTCAATCTCTATCTTCTTCATCTGCTCCTTCACCATTTCTCCCTTCTTCGTTTCTTCCTTAAAATATTTCTTTGATAACACAAGCAGCATCACTGTTGGGATTGATTGACCTCAGGAACTAAACCAAGCAGCAAGACGATGACAAATTGATTTGAGCATATTTGTTTATCAAGGACCTTAATGCCCATAACCAAGAACGAGCAAACAAATTAAATTAGATTATTAGTTATGTTTATAGAGAAACTGATTAAATATTTCACCGCTTAAATGAGATTACATTTTACGCAAATGGTATCCCCGTGTATGTCTGCCATCTTCGAATAATATTATTATTATCATATTTTTGCTAATAAGAATGGTATTTCCTTGGCCTCGTAATTACAGAACAGCCCGTCCGACATCATTTTCCTCTTCAATTTATCCTCCATATTTTCCTCCTAATTGTACCTCACCTCCTCCTCCTCTCTACCTCCTCTTCATTATCCTCCATCTCCTCATCTTCCTGCCAAAATTCATTTTCATTTCATTTTTTCATGTACCTTTACAAATTTTTTCATCAAAATCCTTCCCATCATCTATTTCACCATCTTATATTATTCATTCACCTCTTCTTTATATTTTTTCTGTTCTACATCTTTTTCGGTATTTTTCTAAGATTCCACTTTCCTTATATTTCATCGTCGTATGCCATTGCCTTCGTCATCATCTTCAGCCTTGTCCTTTCCATCCTGCACTATCTTCTTTCCTTCATCCTCAGCCTCCTATTACAACCTCCGCCACATCCTCCATTTCTGCCTCTTCCTCATCTTATCTTCCTATTTCCCTCTTCTTTAATCTCTCTCTTCCTCCTCCTCCTCCTCCTCTTCCTCATTCTCCTATTTTACATTCCCCTCCTCCTCTATTATCTTCACACCTCTTCCTCCTCCTCCTCCACCTCCTCATTCTCCTATTTTACATTACCTCCTCTACTATCTTACTCCTCCTCCTCATTCTCCTATTTTTACATTCCCTTCCTCTATTATCTTCACCCCTCTTCCTCCTCCTACTCCTCATTCTCCTATTTTTACATCCTCTTTCTCCTCTACTACTTCCACCCCTCTTCCTCCTCCTCCTATTTTATATCCCCTCTTCCTCTACTACCCCACCCCTCTTCCTCCTCCTCGTCATTCTCCTATTTTACATTCCCCTCGTCATCTATCCTCTTCCTCCTCCTTCTCATTCTCCTATTTTACATTCCCTTCTTCCTCTATCCCTCTTCCTCCTCCTCCTCCTCCTCATTCTCCTATTTTACAATCCCTCCCTCCTCAACTAACATCACCCCACGTCCTCCTCCTCCTCCTCATTCTCCTATTTTACGTTCCCCTTCCTCCTCCTCATTCTCCTATTTTACATTCCACTCCTCCTCTACTACCTCCACCCCTCTTCCTCCTCCTCCTCATTCTCCTATTTTACATCCCCTTCTTCCTCTTGTACCTTCACTCCTCCTCCTCATTCTCCTGTTCTACATTCCCTTCCTCCTCCTCCTCCTCATTCTCCTATTTTACATTCCCCCCTCCTCTATCCCTCCTCCTCCTCCTCCTCCTCAGACTCTTGATGTACCGTCTCCACCACCTCCGATTCTGTCTGACCCTCATTCCATCCTCCTTTCTGTAGACTTGCCGCTTTCCCAGGGCTCTCCGAGCTGCTTCGTGATGGCCTTCATTAAAACTTCCATTAACTTGACTTCCTACTTATAAATCACCTGTGAACTGTCGTGAGCCGCTGAGAGAACGTCTCCCGCGCCCGTGGCGTCTTCATAGACCAAAAGGTCGTCTTGTCTTGCGCGGTGCCGATTTTCCAGATCGACTCAATCACGTGGCTGCTCAGTATTTCTGGGCCATGATTTGTTGCACAGATGGTTATGCTTATGTGATTATTTTTTATGGAATGTGTCATCTCTGTTCACACACACACACACACACACACACACACACACACACACACACACACACACACACACACACACACACACACTAAAACACACACAAACACACACTAAAACACACACACACACACACACACGCACTAAAACACACACACAATGTAGGCTATATATTTTCGGCAGTAATGCTGCTTTACCCAATAAACCGTATTATATTATTATCATTATCGTTATTATTATTACTATAGTTATTATTATTATCATTACCATTACCATTACTATTACCATTACTATTATCATTATTATTAGCTTTACTATTATCATTACCATTACTATTGTCATTATCATTATCATTACAATTATCATTATTATCATTACTATTATCAATCATTACTATTACAATTACCATCATTATTACTATTATCATTACTATTATCATTACCATTACTATTATTAATATCACTATTATCATTACTATTACCATTAATATCATTACTTTTACAATTACCATTACTATTATCATTACCATTATTACCATTACTATTATCATTAATATTGTCATTACTATTACCATTACTTATATCATTATCATTACCATTATCATTATTACTATTCTATTACCATTACTATTATCATTATTACCATTGCTATTATCATTACTATCACCAATCATTACTGTTATCGTTACTGTTATCGTTACTACTACCATTACCATTAATATTATCATTACTGTTATCGTAACTATTACCATTACCATAATTATTACCATTACTATTATCATTACCGTTACTATTATAGTAATGATAATATTAATGGTAATAGTAATAGAAATAATGATAATAGTATTGCTAATAGTAATGATAATAGTAATGGTAATGATAATAGTAATGGTAATAGTAATGATAATAGTAATGGTAATAGTAATGATAATAGCAATGGTAAAAGTAATAATAGTAATGGTAATGATAATAGTGTTGGTAATGATAATAGTAATGGTAATAGTAATGATAATAGTAATGTAAAAAGTAATGATAAAAGTAATGGTAATAGTAATTATAATAGTAATAATAGTAATGATAATAGTAATGGTAAAAGTAATGATAATAGGGATGGTAATAGTGATGATAATAGTAATGGTAATAGTTATGATATTAGTAATGGTAATAGTAATGATAACAGTAATGATAATAGTAATGATAATAGTAATGGTAATAGTAATGGTAATACTAATGATAATAGTAATGGTAAAAGTCATGGTAATAGTAATGATAATACTGGTAATAGTAATATCAGTAATGGTAATAGTAATGGTTACCCTATTATCATTACTATTACCATTACTATTATCATTAGTATTACCATTATTACTATTACCATTACCATTATCGTTACTAATACCATTACTATTACTATTATCATTACTATTACTATTATTACCATTACTATTATCATTATTACTATTATCATTATCATTACTATTATACTTATTATTACCATTACTATTATCATTTTTATTACCATTACCTTTATCATTAGTATTACCATTACTATTATTATTACTATTACCATTACCTTTATCATTAGTATTACCATTACTATTAGCATTACTATTACTATTATTACTATCACCAATGCTCTTTTCATTACCATTACTATTATTACTATTACCATTACTATCATTATCATTATTACTATTACCATTACTATTAACATTAGTATTACCATTACTATTATCATTACTAATAATATTACAATAACTATTATCATTACTATAACCATTACTATTATCATTACTATTACCATTATAATTACTATTAGCATTACTATTATCATTAGTATTACCATTACTATTACCATTATTATTATCATTACTATTACCATTATTATTATTACCATTACTATTACCATTATTATTATTACCATTACTATTATCATTACTATTTTTACTATCATTACTATTACATTACTATTACCATTATGATTATCGTTACAATTACCATTACCATTATTATTACCATTACTATCATCATTACTATATTACTATTTCATTGGTAATAGAAATGATAATAGTATTACTAATAGTATGGTAATAGTAATGGTAACAGTAATGATAATAGTAATGGTAAAAGTAATGATAATAGTAATGGTAATAATAATGATAATAGTGTTGGTAATGATATTAGTAATGGTAATAGTAATGATAATAGTAATGGAAATGGTAATAATAGTAATGGTGTAAAAATTATAATAGTATTGGTAATAGTAATGATAAGAGTAATGGTATAGTAATAGTAATGGTAAAAGTAATGATAATAGTAATGGTAATAGTAATGAATAGAGTAATGGTAATAGTAATGGTAAAAGAAATGATAATAGTAATGTAATAGCAATTATAATAGTAATGGTAATAGTAATGATATTAGTAAAGGTAGGAGTAATGATAACAGTAAGGAAAATAGTTAATTATAATAGTAATGGTAATAGTAATGGTAATACTAATGATAATAATTATGGTAATAGTAATGGTAATAGTAATGATAATAATGGTAAGAGTAAGGCTAATAGTAATGGTAATAGTAATGGTTACCCTGACTATTACCATTACTATTATTACTATTACTATTATCATTAGTATTACCATTACTACTATCATTATTATTAATACTATTACCATTACTATTGTCATCACTATTATCATTAGTATTACCATTACTATTATCATTACTATCACCATTACTATTACCATTACAATTATTACTATTACCATTACTATTATCACTATTATCATTATCATTACTATTATCATTAGTATTACCATTACTATTACCATTACTATTATCATTACTGTTATCGTTACTATTACCATTACCATTATTATTACCATTACTATTATCATTACTATTAACATTACAATTACCATTATAGTAATGATATAATGGTAATAGTAATAGTAATGATAATAGTATTGCTAATAGTAATGATAATAGTAATAATAATGGTAATAATGATAATAGTGTTGGTAATATTAGTAATGGTAATTGTAATGATAATACTAATGACAATAGTAATGGTAATAGTAATGGTAAAAGTAATGGTAATAGTAATGGTAATAGTAATGATAATAGTAATGATAATAGTAATGGTAAAAGTAATGATAATAGTAATGGTAATACTAATGATAATAGTAATAGTAATAGTAATGATAATAATAATGGTAATAGTAATGATAACAGTAATGGTAATAGTAATTATAATAGTAGTGGTAATAGTAATGATAAAAGTAATGGTAATAGTAATGATAATAATGGTAAGAGTAAGGATAATAGTAATGGTAATAATAATAATAGTAATGATAATATTAATGGTTACCCTTACTATTACCATTACTATTATCATTACTATTATCATTAGTATTACCATTACTACTATCATTACTATTACCATTACTATTATCATTACTATTATTACTATTACCATTACTATTATCATTATTATTACCATTACTATTATTATTACTATTATCATTACCATTACTATTACCATTGCTATTATCATTTTTCATTACCATTACTATTACCATTATATACCATTACCTTTATCATTAGTATTACCATTACTATTACCATTAATCTTTTCATTACCATTACTATTGCCATGACTATTACCATTACTATTATCATTAAATTACTTATAACATTAACCATTATACTATTAACTATTACCATTACTTAACTATTACCATTACTATTACAGTATTACCATTATACTACTTTTACTATTACTATTAACATTACACCATTACTAATTCATTACTATTACATTACTATTAATTACCCATTACCATTAATATCATTAATAATTACTACTATTATGTAATTTTACTAATAATACTATTACCATTACTATTATATTATTACATTATTACTCACCATTATATTACTATTACCATTACTATTCATACTAATTATCATTAGTATTACCAGTTACTTATCATTACTTAATTACTATTATTATCCATTTCTATTACTATTACCATTACTATAATCATTACTATTATCATTATTATTATTTATTATAATTATACTATTACCATTACTATTAATTATCATTACTATTACATTATTTACCATTACTATTATCGTTACCATTACTATTATCGCTATTATTATGATTATCATTGTACATTATAACATTTACTATTAATTATAATAGTAGGTTGCTATTAGTTACTTTAAGTTATAGTAATGGTAAAGAAATGGTATAGAAATAGTAATGATAATTGAAATGGTAATGGTAATGATAATAGTTAATGGTAATGATAATAAGTAATGGTAAATAATAATGGTAATTGCAATGGTAATAGTAAATGTAATGTAATAGTAATGGTAATAATAGTACTGTATTGGTAATGATAATAGTAAAGGTAATAGCAATGGTAATAGTAATGGTATAGTAATGGTAATAATAGTAATGGGACAATAGAATGATAATAGTAATGGTAATAGTAATGATAATAGTAATGGTAAGTAATTGATAATAGTAATGGTAATAGTAATGAAATATAAATGGTAATGTAATGAATAATGGTAAGTAATTTAGTAATGGTATAATAGTAATAAGTAATGGAAATAGTAATGATGGTAATGATAATGGTAATAATGTAATAGTAATGGTAATAGTAATAAGTAATGATAGTAATGATAATAGTAATGTAAGTAATAGTAATGTTATCCATTACTATTATCACTATACTATTATTATTATTACTATTATTCATTACTATTATTACTATTATTACTATTATAATATTACCATTTACTATTATCATTACTATTACCATTATTATCAATTATTATACATGATTACTATTACTATTACTATTATGGTAATTACATTATTTATTACTATTGTCATTACTATATTACCATTACAACTATTTACCATTACTAACTATTACCATTACATACTATTATATTACTATTACTATCATAACTATTACCATTACTATTATCATTACTATTACCATAACTATTATCATTAGTTACTACTACTATTATCATTACTATTAACATTGCTATTTTCATTACTATTAACATTACTATTACTATTATAGTAATGATAATAATGGTAATAATACTATTAGTATTGCTAATAGTAATGGTAAAATAATAGTAATGGCAATGGTAATAGTAATGGTAAAAATAATGAGTGTTGGTAACAATAATAATGGTAACAGTAATGGTAATAGTCATGGTAATACTAATGATAATAGCAATGGTAATAGTAATGGTAATAAAAATTATAATAGTAATGGTAATAGTAATGATAATAGTAATGGTAAAGTAATGATATAATGGTATAATAGTATAGTAATGGTAATAGAAAAGATAATAGTAATGGTAATAGTAATGATATTAGTAATGGTAATGGTAATGGTAGGAGTAATGATAACATTAATTGTAATAGTAATGGTAATACTAATGATAATAGTAATGATAATAATGGTAAGAGTAAGGATAATAGTAATGGTAATAGTAATAATAGTAATGGTTACCCTTACTATTACCATTACTATCACCATAACTATTGTAATTAGTATTACCATTACTACTATCATTACTATTATCATTACTAATACCATTACTATTATTATTACTATTACCATTGCTATTATCATTACTATTGCCATTACAATTATCATTACTATAAAAATTACTATTAACATTATAATTACTATTATCATCAGTATTATAATTACTATTACCATTACTATCATTACTATTACCATTACTATTATCATTAGTATTATCATTACTATTATCACTACTAATACCATTACTATTATCATTACTATTATTACTATCATTACTATTACATTACTGTTATCGTTACTATTATCATTATTTATTACCATTACTATTATCATTACTATCATCATTACTATTACCATTACCATTACTATTATAGTAATGATCTTACTGGTAATAGTATTGCTAATAGTAATGGTAATGATAATAGTGGCAATAGTAAAAAGTAATGGTAATAGAAAAAGTAATGATAATAGTGTTGGTAATGATAACAGTGATGGTCAAAGTAATGATAATAGTAATGGTAATACAAATGATAATAGTAATGGTAATAGTAATGATAATAGTAATGGTAATAATGATAATAATAATGGTAATAAAACAATAGTAATGGTAAAAGTAATGGTAATGGTGTTAGTATTAGTAATGGTAATAGTAATGATAATAGAAATGGTAATAGTAATGGTAATAGCATTGGTAATAGTAATGGTAATAGTAATGGTTATAGCAATGGTAATAGTAATGATAATAGGAATGGTAATAGTGATGATAATAGTAATGGTAGGAGTAATGATAATGGTAATAGTAATTATAATAATGGTAAGAGTAATGATAATAGTAATAGTAATATCAGTAATGGTAATAGTAATAATAGTAATGGTTACCCTTACTATTACCATGACTATTACCGTTACTATTACCATTACTATTATCATTATTACCATTACTATTATCATTACTAATACAATTACTATTATTACTGTTACCAATACTGTTATCGTTATCATTACTATTACCATTACTATTATCATTACTATTATCATTACTTTTACCATTACTATTATCAATATTACTATTATCATTATTATCATAACTGTTACCATTACTATTATCATTACTATTACTATTATCATTACTTTTATCATTAGTATTACCATTACTATTATCATTACTATTGTCATTAGTATTACCATTACTATTATAATTACTATTACCATTACTATTATCATTACTATTACCATTGCTCTTATCATTACCATTACTATTACCATTATTATTATCATTACTATTACCATTACTTATATCATTACTATTATTACCATTATCATTATTAATATTACCACTACTATTAACATTAGTATTACCATTACTATTATCATTAATCCTACAATTACTATAACCATTACTATTATCATTACTATTACCATTACTATTATTAGTATTACCATTACTATTATCATTACCATTACTATTATCATTTCTATTATCATTAGTATTACCATTAATATTGTCATTACCATCACCATTACTTTTGTCATTACTATTACCATTACTATTATCATTACTATTACCATTACTATTATCATTACTATTATCATTACTATTACTATTATCATTACTATTACCATTACTATTACTATTATCATTACTATTACCATTACTATTATCATTACCATTACTATTATCATTACTATTATCATTACCATTACTATTATCATTACTATTACCATTACTATTATTACTATTATCATTACTATTATCATTACTATTACCATTACTATTATCATTAGTTTTACCATTACTATTATCATTACTATTATTACTATCATTACTATTATATTACTATTACCATTATCATTGCTATTACCATTAATATTATCATTACTGTTATCGTAACTATTACCATTACCATAATTATTACCATTACTATTATCATCACCATTACTATTATAGTAATGATAATATTAATGGTAAAAATAATAGTATTGCTAATAGTAATGACAATAGTATTGGTAATGGTAATAACAGTAATGGTAATAGTAATGATAATAGTAATGGTAAAAGTAATGATAATAGTAATGGTAATAATAATGATAATAGTGTTGGTAATGATAATAGTAATGGTAATACTAATGATAATAGTAATGGAAATAGTAATGGTAATAGCAATGATAATAGTAATGGTAATGAAAATTATAATAGTAATGGTAATAGTAATAATAGTAATGGTAAAAGTAATGATAATAATGATAACAGTAATTATAAAAGTAATGGTAATAGTAATTATAATAGTAATGGTAATAGTAATTATGTTAGTAATGGTAATAGTAATGGTAGGAGTAATGATAACAGTAATGGTAATAGTAATACTAATGATAATAGTAATGGTAATAGTAATGATAATGGTAATAGTAATGGTAATAGTAATATCAGTAATGGTAATAGTATAATAGTAATGGTTACCCTTACTATTGCCATTTCTATTATCATTACTATTACTGTTACTATTATCATTATTACCATTACTATCATTATTACCATTACTATTGTCATTACTAATATTATTACTATTATCATTACTATTACTATTATTACCATTACTATTATCATTACTATTATTATTACTATTATCATTACTATTATTACTATTATCATTACTATTACCATTACTATTATCATTATTACCATTACTATTATCATTAGTATTACCATTACTACTATCATTATTATTACCATTACTATTATCATTACTAATACCATTACTATTATTATTACTATTATCATTACTATTACTATTATTACCATTACTATTGTCATTACTATTACTATTATTACCATTACTATTGTCATTACTATTACCATTACTATTATCATTATTACTATCATCATAATTATCATTACTATTACCATTACATACCATTAGTATTACCATTACTATTATCATTATAGTTATAACTATTACCATTACTATTAACATTAGTATTACCATTACTATTATCATTACTAATATTAATATTACAATAACTATTATCATTACTATAACCATTACTATTACCATTATAATTACTATTATTAGTATTACCATTACTATTACCATTACTATTATTACCGTTACTATTATCATTACCATTACTATTATCATCACTATTATCATTACTATTATCATCTCTATTATCATTACTATTACTATTATCATCAGTATTACCATTACTATTATCGTTACTGTTACCATTACCATTATCATCAATATTACCATTACTATTATCATTACTATTAACATTACAATTACCATTATAGTAATGATATAATGGTAATAGTAATAGTAATGATAATAGTATTGCTAATAGTAATGATAATAGTAATGGTAATAGTAATGATAATAGTAATGGTAAAAGTAATGATAATAGTAATGGTAATAATAATGATAGTGTTGGTAATGATTATAGTAATGGTAATAGTAATGATAATAGTAATGGTAATACTAATGATAATAGTAATGGTAATAATGATAATAGTAATGATAAAAATGATAATAGTAATGGTAAACGTAATGGTATCAGTAATGGTAATAGTAATTATAATAGTAATTATAATAGTAATGGTAATAGTAATGATAATAGTGATGGTAATAGTAATGATTATAGTAATGGTAATAGTAATGATAACATTAATTGTAATAGTAATGGTAATACTAATGATAATAGTAATGGTAATACTAATGATAATAGTAATGGTAATAGTAATGATAATAATGGTAAGAGTAATAGTAGTGATAAAAATGGTAATAGTAATGTCAGTAATGGTAATAGTAATGATAATAATAATGGTTAACCTTACTATTACCACGACTATTATCATTACTACCACCGTTACTATTATCATTACTATTATCAGTATTACCATTACTACTAGCATTACTATTATCATTAATACAATTACAATTATTAGTTACCATTACTATTATCGTTATCATTACTATTATTACCATTACTATTGTCATTACTATTACCATTACTATTATCATTATTACTATCATCATAATTATCATTACTATTACCATTACTATTATTATTACTATTGTCATTACTATTACCATTACTATTATCATTACTATTACCAATGCTCTTCATTACCATTACTATTATCATTACAATTACCATTACAATTACCATTATAGTAATGACATTAATGGTAATAGTAATAGTAATGATAATAGTATTACTAATACTAATGATAATAGTAATGGTAATGATAATAGTAATGGTAATAGTAATGATAATAGTAATGGTAAAAGTAATGATAATAGTAATGTTAATAATCATGATAATAGTAATGGTAATACCAATGATAATAGTAATTGTAAATATAATGATAATAGTAATGATAATAGTTACGGTAATAGTAATGATAATAGTCATGGTAATAAAACTATAATAGTAACGGTAATAGTAATGATAATAGTAATGGTAATAGTAATGATAATAGTAATGGTAATAGTAATTATAATAGTAATAGTAATGATAATAGGAATGGTAATAGTGATGATAATGGTAATAGTAATGATATTAGTAATGGTAATGGTATGAGTAATGATAACATTAATGGTAATACTAATGATAATAGTAATGGTAATAGTAATGATAATGGTAAGAGTAAGGATAATAGTAATGGTAATAGTAATATCAGTAATGGTAATAGTAGTAATAGTAATGGTTACCCTTACTATTACCATTACTATTACCATTACTATTATCATTGGTATTACCATTACTATTATCATTATTATTACCATTACTATTATCATTACTTTTACCATTACTATTATCATTACTATTATTACAGTTACTATTATCATCACTATTATCATTACTATAACCATTACTATTATAAATACTATTACCATTACTATTATCATTACTATTATTACCATTATTATCATTACCATTACTAATACCATTACTATTATTATTACTATTACCATTGCTATTATCATTACTATTACTATTATTACCATTACTATTACCATTACTATTGTCAATACTATTACTGTCATTACTATTACCATTACTATTATCATTACTATTACCATTAATATCATCATTACTATTAACATTACAATTACTATTAGAGTGATAATATTAATGATAACAGTGTTGGTAATGATAATAGTAATGATAATAGTAATGGTAATACTAATGATAATAGTAATAGTAATAATGATAATAAAAATGGTAATAAAAATGATAATAGTACTGGTAAAAGTAATGATAATAGTAATAGTAATGATAATAGAAATGGTAATAGTAATGATAATAGTAATGGTAATAATAATTATAATAGTAATGGTAATAGCATTGGTAATAGTAATGATAATAGGAATGGTAATAGTGATGATAATAGTAATGGTAATGGTAGGAGTAATGATAACATTAATTGTAATAGTAATGGTAATACTAATGATAATAGTAATGATAATAATGGTAAGAGTAAGGATAATAGTAATGGTTACCCTATGACTATTACCGATACTATTATCATTACTATTACCATTACTATTATCACTATTACCATTACTACTACCATTACTATTATCATTACTAATACAATTACTAGTATTACTGTTACCATTATTATTATCGTTATCATTACCATTACTATTATCATTACTGTTGTCATTACTATTACCATTACTATTGTCATTACTATTACCATTACTATTATCATTATTACTATTATCATTTTCATAACTATTACCATTACTATTATCACTACTATTAATATTATCATTACTATTACCATTACTTTTATCATTAGTATTACCATTACTATTATCATTACTATTGTCATTACTATTACCATTACTATTATCATTACTATTACCATTGCTCTTATCATCATTACTTATATAACTACTATTACCATTATCATTATCATTATTAATATTACCACTACTATTAACATTAGTATTACCATTACTATTATCATTAATCCTACAATTGATATTATCATTACTATAACCATTACTATTATCATTACTATTACCATTACCATTAATATTATCATTGGTATTACCATTACTATTATCATTACCATTACTATTATCATCACTATTATCATTAGTACTACCATAACTATTATCATTACTATTACCATTAATATTGTCATTACCATCACCATTACTATTGTCAATACTATTACCATTACTATTATCATTATTACTATTACCATTACTATTATCAATACTATTACCATTACTATCACAATTATCATTACTATTACCAATAATATTATCATTACCATTACTATTGCCATTACTATTATGAATACTATTACCATTATTATTATCATTACTATTACCATTACTATTATTATTACAATTATCATTACTATTACCATTAC
Organism: Oratosquilla oratoria; assembly: GCF_046742065.1. Lineage (NCBI taxonomy): Eukaryota > Metazoa > Arthropoda > Malacostraca > Stomatopoda > Squillidae > Oratosquilla > Oratosquilla oratoria. Next base: position 24,881,359 of record NC_134820.1, on the reverse strand, counting down.
TATTAACACTATTATCATTATCATTACTATTACTATTATCATTACCATTACTATTATCATAACTATTACCATTACTACTATCATTAGTATTACCATTACTATTATCATAACCATTACTATTATCATCAGTGTTATCATTATCATTACTATTATCATTAGAATTATCATTACTATTACCATTACTATTACTATTACCATTACTATTGTCATCACTATTATCATTACTATTACCATTACTATTATCATTAGTATTACCATTACTATTATAATTACTATTACCGTTACTATTATTACTATCATTACTATTATAACTATTATCATTACTATTATCATTACTATTATCATTACTGTTATCGTTACTATTACCATTACCATTATCATTACTATTACTATTATAGTAATGATAATATTAATGGTAAAAGTAATAGTAATGATAATAGTAATGGTAATGATAATAGTAATGGTAAAGTAATGACATTAATGGTAATAATGATAAGTGTTGGTAATAAAAATAGTAATGATAATAGTAATGATAATAGTAATGATAATAGTAATGGTAATAGTAATGATAATAGTAATGGTAATAGTAAGAGTAAAAGTAATGATAATAGTAACGGTAATAGTAATTATAATAGTAATGGTAAAAGTAATGGTAATAGTAATGATATTAGTAATGGTAATAGTAATGGTAGGAGTAATGATAACAGTAATGGTAATAGTAATGCTAATAGCAACGATAATAGTGGTAAGAGTAATGATAATAGTAATGGTAATAGTAATATCAGTAATGGTAATAATGATAATATTAATGGTTACCCTTACTATTACCATTACTATTATCATTAGTATTACCATTACTATCATTACTATTACCATTACTATTATCATTACTAATACCATTACTATTATTACTATTATCACTATTATTACCATTACTATTATCATTACTATTACCATTACTATTATCATTACTATTACCATTACTATTATCATTACTATTACCATTACTATTATCATTACTATTACTATTATCATTACTATTACCATTACTATTATTACTATTGTCATTACCATTACCATTACTATTACCAATGCTCTTCATTACCATTATCATTACAATTACCATTACTATTACCATTACTTATATAATTATATTACCATTACTATTATCATTATCATTATTACTATTATCATCACTCTTACCATTATCATTACTATTATCATTACTATTACCATTCCTATTATCATTAATATTACCATTACTATTACCATTACTATTATCATTACTTTTACCATTACTATTGTTACTATCATTACTATTCCCATTACTATTACCATAACTGTTATCGTTAATATTACCATTACCAATACTATTAACATTACCATTACTATTACAGTAATGATAATATTAATGGTAATAGTATTGCTAATAGTAATGGTAATAGTAATGGTAATGATAATAGTAGTAGTAATAGTAATAGTAATGGTAATAATAATGATAATAGTAATGGTAAAAGTAATGATAATAGTAATGGTAATAGTGATAATAGTAATGGTAATACTAATGATAATAGTCATGGTATAAGTAATGATAATGATAATATGGGTAATAAAATGATAATAGTAATGGTAAAAGTAATGATATTAGTAATGGTATTAGGAATGGTAATACTAATGATAACAGTAATTGTAATAGCAATGGTATTAGTGATGGTAATACTAATGATAATAGTAATAATAGTAATTGTAATAGCAATGGTAATAGTAATGATAATAATAATGGTAATAGTAATGATAATAGTAATGGTAGGAGTAATGATAACATTAATTGTAATAGTAATGGTAATACTAATGATAATAGTAATGGTAATAGTAATGATAATAGTAATGGTAATAGTAATGATAATAATGGTAAGAGTAAGGATAATAGTAATGGTAATAGTAATATCAGTAATGGTAATAGTAATGGTTACCCTTACTATTACCATTACTATTATCATTACTATTACTGTTACTATTATCATTAGTATTACCATTACTACTACCATTACTATTATCATTACTAATACTATTATTACTATTACCATGACTATTATCGTTATCATTACTATAACCATTACTATTATCATTACTATTACTATTACTATTACTATTATCATTGCCATTACCATTACTATTATCATTAGTATTACCATTACTATTATTATTACCATTACTATTATCATCACTATTATCATTACTATTATTATTCGTATTACTATTACTATTATCATTACTATTACCATTAGCATTATGATTACTATTACCATTACTATTATCATTACTATTATTACTACTATCATTACCATTACTATTATCATTACCATTATAACCATTACCATTACTAATATCATTACTATTACCATTACTGTTATCATTATTATTACCATTACTATTATCATTACTATTACCATTACTATTAACATTACCAGTACTATTATAGTAATGATAATGGTTATAGTAATGGTAATAGTATTGCTAATAGTAATGGTAATAGTAATAGTAATTATAATAGTAATGGTATAAATAATGATAATAGTAATGGTAATAATAATGATAATAGCGCTGGTAATGATAATAGTAATGGTAATAATGATTATAGTAATTGTAATAAAAATGATAATAATAATGGTAATAGTAATAATAGTAATGTTAATGGTAATGATAATAGTAATGGTAATAGTAATGGTAAAAGTAATGGTATTAGTAATGGTAATAGTGATGGTAATAGTAATGATAATAGTAATGGTAATAGTAATGATAATAGTAATGGTAATAGTAATGATAATAGTATTGGTAATAATTATAATAGTAATGATAATAGTAATGGTAGGAGTAATGATAATAGTAATGGTAATAGTAATGATAATAGTAATAATAATAGTAATGATAATACTAATGATTGATAAAAGCAATGGTAATAATAATATTAATAGTAATGGTAATAATGATAATGGTAACGGTAAAAGTAATGTTAATAGTAATTGTAAAGTTGATGATAATAGTAATGGTAATAGTAATGATAATAGTAATGGTTGCTATTCCTATTATCATTAATATTACTATTACCATGATTATTATCATTACATTACTATTACCATTACTTTTAAAGTAATAATAGTAATGGTAATGATAATAGTAATGGTTACAGTAATGGTAATAGTAATGGTAATAGTAATAATAATAGTAATGGTTATAGTAATGATAACAGCAATGGTAATAGTAATGATAAGAATGGTAATAGTAATGATAATAGTATTGGTAATGATAATAGTAATGGTAGTATTAATGATAATAGTAATGTTAATACTAATGATAATAGTAACGGTAGTAGTAATAGTAATGATAATAGTAATGGTAATAATAATGATAATAGTAATGGTTACCATTACTATTATGATTACTATTACCATTACTATTATCATTAGTATTACCATTACTACCATCATTACTATTATCATTACTATTACCATTACTAATGTCATTACTATTATGATTATTACCTGTTATCATTACTATTCCCATTACTATTATTATTACCATTACTATTATCATTACCATTACTGTTACCATTAGTATTATCATTACCATTACTATTATTACTATTACCATTATTATTACTATTATTATTACTACTACTATTACCATTACTGTTATATTACTATTACCATTTCTATTATAGTAATGAAAATGGTAATTGTAATAACAGTAATGATAATTGTAATGCTAATAGTAATGATAGTGGTAAGGGTAATAGTAATGGTAATAGTAATGATAATAGTAACGGTAAAGTAATGGTAATAGTAATGATAATAGTAATGGTAAAAGTAATGATAATTGTAATACTAATGATAATAGTAATGGTAATAATAATGATAATTGTAATAGCTACCATTACTTTTATCATTACTATTATCATTACTATTATCATTACTATTACCATTACTATCATTACTATTACCATTAGTATTATAGTAATGATAATAATAATGGTAATAGTAATGATAATAGTATTGGTAATATTAATGGTAATAGTAATGATAGTAATGGTAACAGTAATGATGATAGTAATGGTAACAGTAAAAATAGTAATCATAGTAATGATAATAGTAATGGTAATGATAATAGTAATGGTAATAGTAACGATAATAGTAATGATAATGGTAATAGTATTGATATTAATAATAATAGTAATGATAATGGTAATAGTATTAATAATAATAACGGTAATAGTGGTAATAATAGTATTGGTAATGATAATAGTAATGGTAATACTAATGATAATAGTAATGGTAATAGTAATGATAAAAGTAATGGTAATATTGATAATAGTAATGGTAGGAGTAATGGTAATAGTAACGGTAATTGTAATGTTAATAGTAATGATAATAGTAATGGTAATACTAATAATAGTTATGGTAATAGTAATGATAATAGTAATGGTACTAGTAATGATAATAGCAATGGATACCATTACTATTATCATTACTATTACCATTACTATTATTACTATTGTCATTAGTATTACCATTACTATTACAATTACCATTACTATTACCATTATTTTTATCATTATTAGCATTTCCCTTACCATTACTGTTACCATTACTATTATCATTAGTATTACAATTACTATTATAATTACTATTACCATTACTATTATCATTACCAATACTATTATCATTACCATTACTATTATTACCATTATCATTACTTATATTACTATTATCATTATTACCATTACAATTATCATTACTATTACCATTATAATTACTATTATTATTACAATTACTATTACCATTACTATTGCCATTTATATTACTATTACCATTAGTAATGGTAAGAGTAATGATAATAGTAATGGTAATAGTGATGACAAGAGTAATGATAATAATAATAATGATAATAGTAATTATATTTATAATAATAGTAATGGTAATAGTTATAATAGTTATGGTAATAGTAATAATAGTAATGGTAATACTAATGATAATAGTAATGATAATAGTAATGGGAATAGTAATGGTTACTATTACTTTATCATTACCATTATTAGTATAATTACTATTACCATTACTATTACCATTACTATTATAATGATAATAGTAATGGTTATAGTTTTGATAATAGTAATAATAGTAATGGTAATAGTAATAGTAATGTTAATAGTAATAATAGTAATTGTAATATTAATAATAGTAATGGAAATGATAATGGTAATAGTAATTGTAATTGTAATAATAGTAATAATAGTAATAATAGTAATGATAAAAGTAATGGTAATAGTAATGATAATAGTAATGGTAATAGTAATGGTTACCATTACTATTATCATTACTATTACTATTTTCATTACTATTACCATTATTATAATGACTATTACCATTACTATTATAGTAATGATAATGGTAATAGTATTGATAATAGTAATGGTAATAGTAATGATAATAGTAATGGTAATTGTAATAACAGTAATGGTAATAGTAATGATAAGAAAATGGTAATAGTAATGATAATAGTAATGGTTACCATTACTATTATCATTACTATTATCATTACTATTATCATTATCTTTATCATTACTATTACCATTATCATTACTTTTACCGTTACTAATACCATTACTATTATAGTAATGATAATGGTAGTAGTAATGGTAATAGTAATGATAATTATGGTAATAGAAATGGTAATAGTAATAATAGTAATGGTAATAGTAATAGTTGAAATGGTAATAGTAATGATAATAGTAATGGTAATAGTAATAATAGTAATGAAATAGTAATGGTAATGATAATAGTAATAATAATAATGGTAATTGTAATGGTAATAATGGTAAAAGTTATAATAGTATTGGTAATGATAATAGTAATGGTAATAGTAATAATAGTAATGGTAATACTAATGATAATAGTCATGGTTACTATTACTATTATAATTACTATTACCATCACCATTACCATTACTATTATCATAAGTATTACCATTACTTATATAGTAATGGTAATAGTAATGATAATAGTAATGGTAATAGTAATGAATAGTTATGGTAATAGTAATGGTAATAGTAATAATAATAGTAATGGTCAATCATAATAGTAATAATAATAATGGTATTAGTAATGATAATATTAATGGTAATAGTAACAATAGTAATGGTAATGATAATAGTAATAGTAATGGTTACCATTACTATTATCATTACTATTACTATTATCATTACTATTACCATTACTATTACCATTACTCATATAGTAATATTAATGATAATAGTAATGACAATAGTAATGATAATAGTAATAATAATGGTAATAATAATAATAGTAATGGTAATAGTAATGGTAATAGTAATAATAATAGTAATGATAATAGTAATGATAACAATGGTTAACATTACTATTATCATTACTATTACCATTACTATTATCATTACTATTACAATTACTATTATCATTACTATTGTCATTAGTATTACCATTACTATAATTATTACCATTACTATTATAGTAATGGTAATAGTAATGATAGTAGTAATGGTAACAGTAATTATAATAGTAATGGTAATAATAATGATAATAGTTATGATAATAGTAATGGTAATAGTAATGATAATAGTAATGGTAATAGAAATGATATTAGTAATGGTAATAGTTATGATAACAGTAATGGTAATATTAATGATAATAGTAATGGTAATACTAATGATAATTGTAATGGTAATAGTAATGATAATAGTAATGGTAATAATGATAATAGTAATGGTAGGAGTAATGGTAATAGTAATGATAATAGTAATGTTAATAGTAATGATAGTAATTGTAATAGTAATGATAATAGTAATGGTAATAGAAATGCTAATACTATTGTCATTTGTATTACCATTACTATAATTATTACCATTACTATTATAATTACCATTACTTTTAGCATTACCATTATTATCATTACTGTTACCAATACTATTATCATTACTTTTACCATTACTATTACCATTACTATTATCATTAGTATTACCATTACTATTACCATTACTATTATTAATATTACCATTACTGTTATTACCATTATCATTACTATTACCATTCCTTATATTACTAATATCATAATTACCATTACTTTTATTATTACTATTACCATTATCATTATCATTACTTTTACCATTACTATTATTACAATTACTATTACCATTACTATTACCATTACTATTATAGTAATGGTAATAATAGTAATGGTAATAGTTATGATAATAGTAATGGTAATAGTAATAATAGTTATGGTAATTAAAAATAGTAAGGGTAATAGTAATAAGAGTATTGGTAATACTAATATAATAATAATGGTAATAGTAATGTAATGGTAATAGTAAAAGTAATAGTAATACTAATGATAATAGTAATGGTAATACTAATTATAATAGTAATGGTAATCGTTACCATTACTATTATCATTACTATTACCATTACCATTATTATCATTACTATTACCATTACTATTATAGTAATGATAATGATAATAGTAATAATAATGGTAATAGTAATAATAGTAATGGTAATAGTAATAATAGTAATGGTAATAGTAATAATAATGATAGTAATGGTAATAGTAATAATAGTAATGGTAATAGTAATAATAGTAATGGTAATAATAGTAATTGAAATAGTAATAATAGTAATGGTAATAGTAATGGTAATAGTAATAATAAAATAATTGTAATACTAATGATAATAGTAATGGTAATAGTAATGGTTACCATTACTATTATCATTACTATTACCATTACTTTTATCATGACTATTACCATTACTATTATAGTAATGATAATGGTAATAGTATTGATAATAGTAATGGTAATAGTAATGGTAATAGTAATAATTGTAATAATAGTAATAATAGTAATAATAGTAATGGTTAGAATTACTATTATCATTACTATTATCATTACTGTTATCATTACTATTATCATTACCATTACTATTACCATTACCTTTATCATTACTATTACCATTACTATTATCATAACTATTACCATTACTATTATAGTAATGATAATAGTAATGGTAATAGTAATAATAGTAATGGTAATAATAATGAAAATAGTAATGATAATAGTAATGATAGTAATAATGGTAATAGAGATGATAATAACAATAATAAAGATAATAATAATGATAATAATAATTCTAGTAATGGTAATAGTAATAATAGTAATGTTTATGATAATAGTAATGGTAAGAGTAATGGTAATACTAATTATAATAGTAATGGTAATAGTAATGATAATAATGGTAATAGTAATGGGATTAGTTATTATAATAGTAATTGTAATGGTTTTCATTACTATTATCATTACTATTACCATTACCATTATTATAGTAATGATAATGATAATAGTAATGGTAATAACAGTAATGGTAATAATGATAATAGTAATGGTAATAGTAATTATAATAGTAATGGTAATAGTAATTGTAATAATAGTAATGGTAATACTAATGATAATAGTAATGATATTAGTAATAATAATAATAGTAATGGTAAAAGTAATAATAGTAATGGCAATGCTAATAGTAACGGCAGTAGTAATAATAATGGTAATAGTTATAATAGTAATGGCAATAGTAATAGTAATACTAATAATAGTAATGGTAATAATAATAATGGTAATAGTAATAATAGTAATAGTAATAATAGTAATGGTAATAATACTAATGGTAATAGTAATGGGAATGGTAATGATAATAGTAATGGTAATAGTAATGGTTACCATTACTATTATCATTACTATTACCATTACCATTACTATTACAATTACCATTACTATTACCATTACTATTACCCTTACTATTATCATTACTATTACCATTACCATTATCATTACTATTATCATTACTATTATCATTATTATTACCATTATTATTACCATTACTATTATCATTACTATTATCATGACCGTCACCATTACTCTTACCATTACTATTACCATTACGCTTATAGTAATATTAATGATAATAGTAATGACAATAGTAATGATAATAGCAATGGTAATAGTAATCATAGTAATGGTAATAATAATTATAGTAATGGTAATAGTAATGGTAATAGTAATGGTAATAGTAATACTAATGATAATAGTAATGGCAATACTAATGATAATAGTAATGGTAATAGTAATGATAATAGTAATGGTAATAGTAATGATAATAGTAATGGTTACCATTACTATTATCATTACTATTACCATTACTATTACAATTACTATTATAGTAATGCTAATGGTAATAGTAATGATAATAATGGTAATAGTAATTAGAATAGTAATGATAATAGTAATGGTAATAGTAATGATAATAGTAATGGTTACCATTACTATTACCATTACTATTATTACTACCATTACTATTATCATTATCATTACTAATAATAATAATAGTAATGGTAATAGTAATGATAATAGTAATGGCAATGCTAATAGTAACGGCAGTAGTAATAATAATAATGGTAATAGTAATAATAGTAATAGTAATAATAGTAATGGTAATAGTAATTATTATAGTAATGGTAATAGTAATTGTAATAGTAATACTAATGTCATGACTATTACCATTACTATTATCATTACTATTATCATGACTATTACCATTACTATAATCATTAGCATTAATACTATTACTATTATCATTACTGTTACCATTAGTATTATCATTACCATTACTATTATTACTATTACCATTATTATTACTATTGCAATTACTATTAGCATTGCCATTACTATTATCATTATTATTACTATTACCATTACTATTATCATTACTATTATCATTAGTATTACCATTATTATTATTATTACAATTACTATTACCATTACTATTATCATTACTAATACAATTACTATTACCATTACTATTATGGTTATCATTACTATTACCGTTATCATTACTATTACCGTTATCATCATTACTATTACCGTTATCATCATTACTATTACCGTTATCATCATTGCTATTACCGTTATCATCATTACTATTACCGTTATCATCATTGCTATTACCATTCCTTTCTTATTAGTATTACCATTACTATTACCATTACTATTATTATTACCATTACTATTATCATCACTATTATCATTACTCTTATCATTACCATTACTATTATCATTACTATTACCATTAGCATTATGATTACTATTACCATTACTATTATCTTTACTATTACCATTACTATTATTACTACTATCATTACCATTACTATTATCATTACCATTATAACCATTACCATTACTGTTATCGTTACTATTACCATTATTACCATTACTATTATCATTACTATTAACATTAACATTACTATTATAGTAATAATAATATTAATGGTAATAGTAATGAAAATATTAATGGTAATGATAATAGTAATGGTAATAGTAATAGTAACGATAATTATAATGGTAAAAGTAATTATAATAGTATTGCTGTGGTAATAATAATAGTGTAGGTAATGATAGTAGTAATGATAATAGTGATAGTAATACTAATGATAATATTAATGGTAATAGTAATAGTAATGATAATAGTAATGGTAATGATAATAGTAATGGTAATAGTAATGGTAAAAGTAATGATAATAGTAATGGTAATGATAATAGTAATGGTAATACCAATGGTAATATTAATGATAATAGTAATGGTAATAGTAATGATAATAGGAATAGAAATAGTAATGATAATAGTAATGGTAATAGTAATGGTAGGAGTAATGATAATAGTAATGGTAATAGCAATGGTAATAGTAATGGTATTAGTAATGGTAATAGTAATGATAATAGGAATGGTAATAGTAATGATAATAGTAACGGTAATAATAGTAATAGTAATGATAATAGTAAAGTTGATGATAATACTAATGGTAATAGTAATGATAATAGTAATGGTAATAGTAATGGTTGCCATTCCTATTATCATTAATATTACTATTACCATTACTATTATCATTACTATTACCATTACTTTTATAGTAATAATAGTAATAGTTACAGTAATGATAACAGTAATGGTAACACTAAATGGTAATAGTAATGATAATGGTAATAGTAATGATAATAGTAATGGTAATGATAATAGTAATGGTAATGATAATAGTAATGGTAGTAATGGTAATAGTAATGGTAATTATAATAGTAATGATAATAGTAATGTAGATACTAATGATAATAGTAACGGTAATAGTAATGGTAATAATAATGATAATAGTAATGGTTACCATTACTATTATCATTAATATTAGCATTGCTGTTATCATTACTATTATCATTAGTATTAACACTACCATCATTACTATTACCATTACTATCATCATTACTATTACCATTACTATTATCATAACTATTACCATTACTTTTATCATTACTATTCCCATTACTATTATCATTACTTTTATCATTACCGTTATCATTAATATTACCATTACTATTACCATTACTATTATTATTACTACTATTATTACCATTACTGTTATATTACTATTACCATTACTATTATAGTAATGATAATGGTAATAGTAGTAACAGTAATGATAATTGTAATGGTAATAGTAATGATAGTGGTAAGGGTAATAGTAACGGGAAGGTAATGGTAATAGTAATGGTAATAGTAAAGGTAAAAGTAATGATAATAGTAATAATAATTGTAATAGTAATGATGATAGTAATGGTAATATTAATGATAATTGTAATAGTTACCATTACTATTATAGTTACTATTACTATTATAGTTACTATTACTATTATCATTACTGTTACCATTAGTATTACCATTACTATTATAGTAATGATAACATTAATGGTAATAGTAATAATAGTAATATTAACAGTAATGATAATAGTAATGGTAACAGTAAAAATAGTAATCATAGTAATAGTAATGATAATAGTGATAGTAATAATAATAGTAATGATAATGGTAATAATAATGATAATAGTAATGATAATGGTAATAGTAATGATAATAGTAATGGTAATAGTACTGATAATAGTAATGGTAATGATAATAGTTATGGTAATATTTATGATTATAGTAATTGTAATACTAATGATAATAGTAATGGTAGGAGTAATGGTAATAGTAACGGTAATTGTAATGTTAATAGTAATGATAATAGTAATGGTAATACTAATAATAGTTATGGTAATAGTAATGATAATAGTAATGGTACTAGTAATGATAATAGCAATGGATACCATTACTATTATCATTACTATTACCATTACTATTATCATTACTATTACCATTACTATTATCATTATTATTGTCATTAGTATTACCATTACTATCATTATTACCATTACTATTACAATTACCATTACTATTACCATTATTTTTATCATTATTACCATTACCATTACTGTTACCATTACTGTTATCATTACTAATAACATTACTATTATCGTTAATATTACCATAACTATTATCACTATTACCATTAGCATTACCATTACTTTTACAATTACTATTACCATTACTATTATTAATATTACCATTACTATTATTAATATTACCATTGCTATTATTACAATTATCATTACTTATATTACTATTATCATCATTACCATTACTTTTATCATTACTAATACCACTATCATTACTATTACTATTATCACTTACTATTATTACTATTAACATTACTATTATTACTACCATTATTACCATTACTATTATTACCATTAATATTATTACTATTACCATTACTATTATAGTAATGCTAAGAGTAATGATAATAGTAATGGTAATAGTGATGACAAGAGTAATGGTAATAATAATGGCAATAGTAATGATAATAGTAATATTTATAATAATAGTAATGGTAATAGTAATAATAGTTATGGTAATAGTAATAATAGTAATGGTAATACTAATGATAATAGTAATGGGAATAGTAATGGTTACCATTACTTTTATCATTACCATTATTAGTATAATTACAATTACCATTACCATTATCATTACTATAACCATTATTATTATCATTACTATTACCATTACTATTATAGTAATGATAATGATAATAGTAATGGTAATAGTAATGGTAATAGTAATAATAATGGTAATAGTAATAATAATAATTGAAATAGTAATAATAGTAATGGTGATAGAAATAATAGTAATGGTAATGCAAATAGTAATAGTAATGATAATAGTAATTATAATAGTAATGGTAATAGTAATAATAAAAGTAGTGGTAATACTTATGATAATAGTTATGGTAATAGTAATGGTTACCATTACTATTATCATTACTTTTACTATTACCATTACTATTATTATTACTATTACCATTACTTTTATAATGACTGTTACCATTACTACTATAGTAATGATAATGGTATTAGTATTGATAATAATGGTAATAGTAATTAGAATAGTAATGATAATAGTAATGGTAATAGTAATGATAATAGTAAAAATAATAGTAATGGTTACCATTACTATTATCATTATTGTTATCATTACTATTTCCATTACTATTATCATTACTATTACCATTACTTTTATCATTACTATTACCATTATTATCATTACTATTACCATTATTATAGTATTGATAATAGTAATGGTAGTTGTAATGATAGTAATGGTAATAGTAATAATAGTAATGGTAATAGTAATGATAATAATGGTAATAGTAATGATAATAGTAATGGTAATTGTAATAACAGTAATGGTAATAGTAATGGTAATGAATAATAATATAATGGTAATAATGGTAAAAGTTATAATAGTATTGGTAATGATAATAGTAATGGTAATAGTAATAACAGTAATGGTAATACTAATGATTATAGTAATGATAATAGTCATGGTTACCATGGTTACTATTATCATTACTATTACTATAATTACTATTACTATCACCATTACCATTACTATTATCATTACTATACCACTTATATAGTAATGATAATAGTAATGGTAATAATGATAATAGTAATAATAGTAATGGTCAAGATAATAATAGTAAAAATAATAATGGTAATAGTAATAGTAATGGTAATGATAATAGTAATGGTAATAGGAATGGTTACCATTACTATCATTACTAATACCATTACTATTATCATTACTATTACCATTACTATTATAGTAATAATGATGATAATGGTAATGATAATAATGGTAATAGTAATGGTAATGATAATAGTAATGGTAACAGTAATGATAATAGTAATGGTAATAGTAATAATAATTGTAATGGTAATACTAATGTTAATAGTAATGGTTACCATTACTATTGCCATTACTCTTATTATTACTATTACCATTACTATAATTACTAGTACCATTACTATTATCATTACTATTACCATTGATATCATTACTATAATAGTATTGGTAATATTAATGGTAATAATAATGATAGTAATGGTAACAGTAATTATAATAGTAATGGTAATAGTAATGATAATAGTAATGGTAATAGTAATGATAATAGTAATGGTAATAGTAATGATAATAGTAATGATAATAGTAATGGTAATAGTAATGATAATAGTAATGGTAATAGTAATAGTAATGATAATAGTAATGGTAATAGTAATGATAATAGTAATGGTAATGATAATAGTAATGATAATGGTAATAGTAATGATAATGGTAATGGTAATACTAATGATAATAGTAATGATAAAAGTAATGGTAATAGTGATAATAGTAATGGTAGGAGTAATGGTAATAGTAACGGTAATAGTAATGAAAATAGCAATGTTAATAGTAATGATAATAGTAATGGTAATACTAATTATAATAGTAATGGTAGTAGTAATGATAATAGTAATGGTAATAATGAGAATAGTAATAACAAAGTTACCCTTACTATTACCATTACTATTACTCATATTATCATTACTATTGTCATTAGTATTGTACCCGTAATTACTATAATTACTATTACCATTATTATAATTACCATTACTATTAGCATTACTATTATCATTAATTACTATTATCATTACTTTTACCATTACTATTACCATTACTATTATCATTAGTATTACCATTACTATTACCATTACTATTATCATTACCATTACTATTATCGCTATTACCATTACTATTATCATTACCATTACTTATATTACCATTATCATTACTATTACCATTACTTTTATTACTATTATCATTATTACCATTACTATTATCATTACAATTACTATTACCATTACTATTATTACAATTACTATTACCATTACTTTTATCATTACTATTACCATTACTATTATCATTACAATTACTATTACCATTACTATTACCATTACTATTATAGTAATGGTAATAGTAATGGTAATAATAGTAATGGTAATAGTTATGATAATAGTACTGGTAAGAGTAATAATAGTTGTGGTAATAGTAATGGTAATGATAATAGTAATGGTAATAGTAGTAATGGTAATACTAATGACAATAGTAATGGTAATAGTAATAGTAATTATAATAGTAATTGTAATAGTATAATGATAATAGTAATGGTAATAGTAATGGTTACCATTACTATTATCATTACCATTGCCTTTATTATTACTATTATCATTACTATTATAGTAATGATAATGGTAATAGTAATGATAATAGTAATGGTAATGATAATAGTAATAGTAATAATGGTAATAGTAATAATAGTAATGCTAATAGTAACAATAGTAGTGGTAATAGTAATAATAATGGTAATAGTAATAATAATGGAAATAGTAATAATAGTAATGGTAATAGTAATAATAGTAATGATAATACTAATTATAATAGTAATGGGAATAGTAATTGTAATAATAATAGTAATGGTAATACTGATGATAATAGTAATGGTAATAGTAATAATAATGATAATAGTAATGGTTACCATTACTATTATCATTACTATTACCATTACTATTATAATGACTATTACCATTACTATTAATGATAATGGTAATAGTATTGATAATAGTAATGGTAATGGTAATGGTAGTGATGGTAATAGTAATAATAGTAATGGTAAAAGTAATGATAATTGTAATGATAATAGTCATGGTTACCATTACTATTATTTTCATTATCATTACTTTTACCATTACTATTACCATTACCATTATTCTTATCATTACTACTACCATTACTATTATAGTAATGATAATGTTAATGGTAATAGTAAATCATAGTAATGGTAATAATAATGATCATGGTAATGGTAATAGTAATTATAGTAATAATGGTAATGATAATAGTAATAGTAATAATAATAATGGTAATAGTAATGATAATAGTAATGGTAATATAGTAATAATAGTAATGGTAATAGTAATATAATAGTAATGGTAATGATAATAGGAATGGTAAAGGAATGTTAATACTAATTTTAATAGTAATGGTAATAGTAATGATAATAATGGTAATAGTAATGGGAATAGTTATGATAATAGTAATAGTAATGGTTTTCATTACTATTATTATTACCATTACTATTACAATTACTATTATAGTAATGATAATGGTAATAGTAATGATAATAGTAATGGTAATAGTAATTATAATAGTAATGGTAATAGTAATAGTAATTGTAGTAGTAATGGTAATAGTAATGGTAATAGTAATAGTAATTAATAATTTAATTTTAATAGTAATGGTTAAATAAATAATGGTAATATTAATTATAATAGTAATGGTAATAGTAATGATAATAGTAATAGTAATGGTAATGATAATAGTAATGGTAATAGTAATGGTTACCATTACTATTATCATTACTATTACTATTACCATTACTATTACTATTACCATTACTATTACCATTACTATTATCATTACTATTATCATTACTATTACTATTACCATTACTATTACCATTGCTATTATCATTACTATTACCATTACTCTTATAGTAATAATAATGATAATAGTAATGGTAATAGTAATAATAGTAATGGTAATAGTAATTATAATAGTAATAATAATAGTAATGGTAATACTAATGATAATAGTAATGGTAATACTAATGATAATAGTAATGGTAATAGTAATGTTTATAGTAATAGTAATGATAATAGTAATGGTTACCATTACTATTACCATTACCATTATCATTTTTATTACCATTACTATTACAATTACTATTATAGTAATTATAATAGTAATGGTAATAGTAATAGTAATTGTAGTAGTAATGGTAATAGTAATGGTAATAGTAATAGTAATTGTAATAGTAATGATAATAGTAATGGTGATGGTAATAGTAATGGTAATAATAATAGTAATGGTAAATGATAATAGTAATAGTAATGGTTACCATTACTATTATCATTACTATTATAATTATTATTTTTATTACTATTAATATCATTATATTATAATGATAATGATAGTAATGGTAATAGTAATAATAGTAATAGTAATGGTAAGAGTAATGATAATAGTAATGGTAATAGTAGTGATAATAGTAATGGTAATGATAATAGTAATGGTAATAATGATAATAGTAATGGTAATACTAATGGTAACAGTAATGGTAATAGTAATGATAATTGTAATGGTAATAGTAAAGATAATAGTAATGGTAATAGTAATGGTAATAGTAATGATAAAAGTATCGGTAATAGCTACGATAACATAATGGTAATAGTAATGGTAATGATAATAGTAATTATAATAGTAATACTAATGATAATAGTAATGGTAATAGTAATGATAATAGTAATGGTTACCATTACTATTATTATCATTAATAGTAATGATAACAGTAATGGTAACCATTACTATTATCATTACTATTACCATTACTATTATCACTACTATTACCATTACTATTATCATTCATTACTATTACTTTTATCATTACTATTACCATTACTTTTACCATTACTATCATTACTATTACTATTACCATTACTATTGTCATTACTTTTACCATTACGATTATCATTACTATTACCATTACCATTACTATTATTACTATTACCATTACCATGACTATTATCATTACTATTACTCTTATTATTACTATTACCATCACTATTATTATTACTATTATCATTACTATTACCATTATCAATACTATTACCATTACTATTATTATTACTCTCATCATTACCATTACCATTACTATTATAGTAATGATAATGGTAATAGTAATGGTAATAGTAATAATAGTAATGGTAATAGTAATAATAGTAATGGTAAAAGTAATGATAATAGTAATGGTAATAGTAATTATAATAGTAATACTAATGATAATAGTAATAATAGTAATATTAGTAATGGTAATAGTTATGATAATAGTAATTGTAATGATAATAGTAATGGTAACCATTAGTATTAAAATTACTATTACCATTGCTATTATCATTAGTTTTACCATTATCATTACCATTACTATTACCGTTACTATTATTACTATTACCATTACTTTTACCATTACTATTATCATTACTATTACCATTACTATTATAATTAGTATTACCATTACTATTATAATTAGTATTAATTACTATTACTATTATTATTAATTATCATTACTATTACCATTATCATTATTATTACTATTACTATTATTATTACTATTACTATTATCATTACTATTACCATTACTATTATCATTACTATTAATTACTATTTTAGTCATGATAATGGTAACGGTAATAGCAATGATAATAGTAATGGTAATAGTAATAATAGTAATGGTAATAGTAATAATAGTAATGGTAATAATAATAGTAATGATAACCGTAATGATAATAGTAATTGTAATTATATTAGTAATGGTAATAGTAATAATAATAGTAATGGTTATAGTAATGATAACAGCAATGGTAATAGTAATAATAATAGTAATAGTTATGATAATAGTAATTGTAATGATAATTGTAATAGTAATAGTAATAATAGTAAAGGTAATACTAATGATAAGGGTAATGGTATTACTATTAATAATAATAATGGTAATAGTAATGGTAATAGTAATGGTAATTGGTAATGGTAATAGTAATAGTAATGGTAATAGTAATGGTTACCATTACTATTATCATTACTATTACCAATTACCATTACTATTACCATTAGTATTACCATTATCATTAGTATTACCATTATCATTAGTATTACCATTACTATTATCATCATATTACTATTATCATCACAATTATCAATTATCATAATCAGTATCATTATTATTACTATTATCATTATACACACACGCACAGACATCATATATGTGTGTGTGTGTGTGTGTGTGTGTGTGTGTGTGTGTGTGTGTGTGTGTGTGTGTGTGTGTGTGTGTGTGTGTGTGTGTGTGTGTGTGTATCTATCTATTGTGATAGTGGCACTCACCAGAAACCCTTAAACCGAGACATTCATCTTTGGGAGCCAAGATCGACTCCCAACGCGCCGCAGATGCGTGGACATAAAGTTTACACCTAATAAACCCCAGACCACTTGCCCCGTTATTTCTCATTCTGAAATGACGACTCGCCATTCAACTCTTTCATTATTCCTCGTAGTTGGCGCAGACCTTATCTTATGACACGAAGACAGTCGACAGCCTCGTCACCTCATTTCCGCTCCTGCTGAAGAAGAATGCAAATGAAGAAGACCCGAAGAGGAATTTCGAAAATAAGGAAGAAGCCTTCCTGGTGTCCAACTTTTGATTGAGGCGTGACCTGCGGGATGAAGCCACTCAACGAGATGGGAGGTCTTGTCGATCTAGTTCGGGGATGTGATGCTGGGCGTAAGGGGTAGTCTTCCTTGTGGGAGAAGGATTTGATTCCCTGAAGACGCTCCGATTCCCTCTCTCTCTCTCTCTCTCTCTCTCTCTCTCTCTCTCTCTCTCTCTCTCTCTCTTTCTCTTTTACTTTGTGACCCCGATGTTGAACACTTCAGACTATGACCGAGCCCACATACAATCACGCTCCGAATCTCTCTCTCTCTCTCTCTCTTTTTTTTTTTTTTTTTTTACTTCTGCGACCCCGATATTGAACACTTCAGACTATGATCGAGATCCCCTATGCACACACATACACTCACAATAATATTTTCAACGAATGTAGGGTATAGGAAAAAATATCATTACCCTTCATTTTGAGGTTTGACTACCCCAAGAATAATACTTAAGTTTAAGGCTGGAAACCAATGCCTTGATTAAAGATTTTACTCCTTAAATGAATAATAAAACATCCCATTATCTATGGAGACAAACCGATTCCCTTAAGTCAAGACTCTACATCCTAAGATAGATAATAGAATATATCGTCATTCAGAGTTAAGTTCAATATGTGAAACCATGTGAAATACTTCAGTACTTTGTAGTATTCTTGTAATATCTATCTTTGAGTTATTCCATTCACTTTCATGATATCTCCTCGGGTGAAATATATTTCGATAAACCTTGGGTAGGGAAAGCATTAATGAAATTATGATTTTTTTTTTTATTGTGAATACCTAGATCTAACCCATGACAGATCAAAACTAAGCAATTCGTTCTTTATCTTAATAATAAGAAAAAATATTGCTATTAGGAAACTAGTGTTTATGAGAGCCCGCGTGAAGTAACGGGCAAAGTGTCTGATTTAGACCTTGGCAATTGCCCAAGCTGCCCTTTTACACATCCTCTACTCATTTCTCTAATGGCAGATATCATAGATGAAGTATACCAGCGTCACATTTCATTCCTAGTGTACAGCCGCGACAACTATGTGGCATGGAACGCGCGTTGTCGCCCATGTGGCTAGACCTGACGCTCCTTTGACAGTGAGACCCTGCTTGACCCGACCTAACCTAATTCAGTGCAATTATGTAATTACGCACCATGGGTGACTACCCGCGCCGTACATACAAGTATACTCTCACACACACACACACACACACACACACACACACATATATATATATATATATATATATATATAGATATATATCATTGCTACACCAGCACTTAATCACTATAATCAAGATGATTACACTGGTTTGAGATACCCTTCATCAAACACGTCCATTACAACACATCTAAACCTCTTATGTACTTCTCATCATACTCAAAGCATTACTAAGCCTGATTAATTAGTCGTGATGACGAACTTATACACGCTGTAGCGTGTGTGTGTGTGTGTGTGTGTGTGTGTGTTTAAAAAGTATATTTTCTCAGGAATAGAGTATACCTACAATGTGATATTACAGTATGACGTACATAATATCCATATATTAATACCAACCGTTTTAGGACTTACCAAGAGATTATTTTAACATCATACAATTAATCATTTAATGTTCACGATGAAAATAATAAAGTACGACTCATTATTATCATTGGAAACCCTCTTTGTTTGTTATCATTTACTTGATTATTATCTATTATTATTTATCTGTCCATTCATTATTATTTAATATTTACCTGTTTGCTTATTATATAACTTTACCTATTTATTCATTTCATTTATTATAATTTATGCTATTATTCTTATTTATTTATATATTCATTTATTTATCTATCATTATCATTTCTCCGCATCCGACCTAGTTATGAACCAAAAGGTCTCCTGTCGGCATGCTCCGTCGTCGTTCCTTCAACATATGTACATTATACATATATATATATACATATATATATATATATATATATATATATATATACACATACATACATATATACACATATAGACATATATATTATATATAAATATATATATATATATATATATATATATATACATACATATATACATACACACATCATATATATATACATACACTTGTTGATAGACTCAAGTTTTCTTAACAAATCTCGGGTCATCGAGGAGGCGAAGTAAAATACTATCTTTGTAATTAGATTCTTTGGAAATGGGCCCCTCAGCTGATGAAAATTACTCGGCGTCAGCTACGAGTCATCAATAGCAATGAAATATATTCGAAAATATCCGATATAAGGATTCTCAGAGTATTCATCTTATAATGGAATTTAACGGGTTCGTATAAATTCATAGCAATTAAAGATTCGATATTTAAAAAAAATACTTATTTAAGTATTCCAGACATTCTGGCCGGAAATATTTTTTACTGCAAAGCCTGGATTCACCCAAATATACTGGAAGATGCCTGGAACTGATTAACAGCTTGGGTACAAAACCTGGTGGATATCGATAGATCAGCAAACGATAAACCACACACACACACACACACACACACGACTCGGTGGCGCAGTTGGTAGAGCGCTGAACTACTAACATGGTGGTGCTCGTAGTACTTGGTTCGAATCCTTCCCAGGGCCGAAATTATTTCAGTATCGCTGCGCTTCGGGTCGTTACTCTGACTCTCGTGGGCGGGGAGTTGGGTGTGTATGTGTGTAAGGTCATAGCATTACCCATAGATCGGACCTACGAGCTCTGAGCTCTCTTCCAGGAGGGAAATAACTTCACGAGTCCAACACGTGATCCAAAGACCAAGTGAATACACACACACACACACACACACACACACACACACACACACACACACACACGCATAAGTGTTATATATATATATATATATATATATATATATATATATATGTGTGTGTGTGTGTGTGTGTGTGTGTGTGTGTGTCTGTGTGTGTGTGTATGTGCGTATGTGTGTATGTATGTGCGTAAAGTATATCACATTAAATAACTCTAGGTTTACTAGGAGCAAACGTGAAAAACACAGGATCATCTGTATACTCCTCTGAATGAAAACTACTGTTAGAAAAAACAAAAATATCTGTTCTATTCGTTACAGGACTTAGGTTCTGTCGACCTCCTCATACTCTGTGTAATTACTTCGAGCATTCCATACGTACCAACACTCCTGTGAACTACATCTCGTCATTCCAGAATTTGGAAAATGGATTATTTCCCTGGCTAGCCGAGATTTCATATATGCATGTGTATGTTATATGCAAGCATATATATATATATATATATATATATATATATATATATAACCGAGATTTCATATATGCATGTCAAGCAATATATATATATATATATATATATATATATATATATATATATATATATCAAGCAATATATATATATATATATATATATATATATATATATATATATATATGAGTGGATGGGTGGTGAGATAAACATATATATATATGTATGTATACACACACACACACACACACATATATATATATATATATATATATATATATAATGTGTGTGTGCGTGTGTGTGTATGTGTGTGCGTGTATGCGCGCATTCTTTCATGCGTGTGTATTTGCGTTTCTATCCTCTTTCACGTGACCCGTTCACGTGACAACGTAATTGGTTTCAGTTTCTTTGAGAAACAGAATGACACAATTTTTTTTTTTTTTTTTTTTTTTTTTTTTTTTTTTTAATCCTAGCACGGGTGGGATTTCAATGAATGAGGCGATTTTGGATAAACGACGTCAGGGGAGGATTTTTTAATATTGCCCGGGCGTGACGTGACATGCAGACGCCAAGATTGCAGAGGCCCCGGATAGAAATTAATCTTGAGAGGAGGAGAATAAGACGAAGCCGTCACTGTGGACGAAGCAATAACCAAGCTGACGCGGCCGAGAGGAACCAGAGGCCGAATTTATAAAAGATCCTAAGTCTAGACATAAATCTTCAAATTGGTTGAGATTTTACCTAAATCCCTATGTCGGCGACCTAAATTCCTCCTATGTCTAGACTTTGCGCTATATTGAGGTTATGTCTAGAAATAATATTTTAGGTCGCTGACATAAGGGGATTTAGGTAAAGTCTCCAGCATTTTGAAGATTTATGTCTAGACATAAGCATTTAGGTCGCCGACATAGGGATTTAAGTAAAATTTCCATTATTTTGAAGATTTATATCTAGACATAAGCATTTATGTCGCCGACATAAGGAATTTAGGTAAAATCTCCATCATTTTGATGACTTATGCCTAGACTTTGCGCTATGTCGAGGTTATGACTAGACATAAACATTTAGGTCGCCTACATAAGGGATTTAGGTCAAATATCCACCATTTTGAATATCTGTGTCTAGACTTTGCGCTATGTCGAGGTTATGTCTAGACATAAGTATTTAAGGTCGGCGACATAAGGGATCTAGGTAAAATTTCCACCATTTTGAAGATTTATGTCTAGACTTAGGAGTTAGGACCTTTTATGAATTCGCCCCCAGGATCTTACACCAGGAGAACCCTAGCTGGGGTCTAAGCCGTTACCTTTGCCCTGTTTACTTGGGCAGCCTGTACAACCTAAGAGGCGAGTAATAAGGTTCTGTTCATAATCTTTACTTAACAAGCGGAGCCAATGAATATAATGGTGATGAGGAGCACACGCCAAGAGGCGCTGAGTAACTACGACTGAAGCAGTCACCTTTGCTATGTTATGCTCTTTACGGAATGTCGTTCCAGCAGATAACTCTCACTCCTGGAAATCGAAGAGGTATTAGAGACTCGAACCTGTGACTAGGAGAATACAAGGCCCGGATGTTTCCGATTGGGCCGCCTGTTCCAAGATGAATAAATTAAATTGGCGCATAGCCAGAATAAAATATTGAGCGTATCCCGTTAATGAAGGGGCCGCTTAAGTTAGGCTGTCACAACCCTAAGCTCAGAGTGAATGAAAGGAAAATAAATTATTTAATTTGGAATTAGGTAGAAACAACTTCGCCAGCCGTGTAGTTAATGAATGGAATAAACTTCCTGCAGAGGCAGCGTAATGTAGTTCAGTTCGAAGCTTTAAGATTCGTTTAGATAAGCACCTAAGCAAGATGTAATGCCTGCCATCTATTTCATATTATTTGTTTATTTGTTATTATTTGTGTTTTGTTTATTTGCGCTGTGTTGACGTTCCCAAAGCTAAACGAATCTTGATATAATTGCTTTGCATTTATCTATTTTTTAACCATTTACCAATGTATTTATTTACTTTTATCTATTTTTTTCCTAACAAAGATATGACATTATTACATCCGTTTGCGCTGTGTTGACGTTCCCAAAAGCTAAACGAATCTTGATATAATTGCTTTGCATTTATCTTTTTTTTTTAACCATTTACCTATGTACTTTTTTTATCTTTATCTATTCTTTTTTTTTCCTAACAAAGATATGACATTATTACATCCGTTTGCGCTGTGTTGACGTTCCCTTTGCATTAGTTGGAATTAGAATTTGAAAAGTACGTCGCATACAGTAATTCGTCAATAGAGTCTTCAGCGCCCACTACGTGTGCGTGTCCCCGATTTGACTTCGAACTCGGCCCGCGGAGTAGCCCAGTGGGTAACGTGTCGAACTCAGAAGCAGGTGGTCGTGTGTCTGATCCACAGGAACCGCTGTGTGATTCTTCCGTTGCTTCCCGATAGACTTGGACAGGCGGGGAGATAACCTAAACATCGGCCTGAAAATAGCGGTTTGCCACAATTGACAGGGCTTTGCCTTACAAGGGGAGTAGATTCGTCCGTCCGAATGAAATAACAAATTATTTCGATGATGGTGATGATGATGATGATGATGATGATGATGATGATGGTGATAGTGGTGGTGATGGTGATGGCGGTGATGATGATGATGATGATGATGATAAGAGATGGTGATGATGATGATGATGAGAGATGATAAGAGATGGTGATGATGATGATGATGGTGGTGGTGGTGGTGGTTGTGGCGGTGGTGGTTGTGGTGATGGTGGTGGTTGTTGTTGTTGTTGTTGCTGTTGTTGTTGTCGTCATCATCATCATCATTATTATCATTGTTATTACTATCATAATTATCATCATTAAATAATTTCGCTTATCATCCGAGCACTTATAATTACTATCATATCAAATGCATATCGAACTAAGCATCTGTGATGAATATCTTCCAAAAATTATCTGATATTCAAAAACTGTTTACTTTAGAATATTTATTAAACTCAATTTGTAAACTAATCTTCTTTTGCGGTAAGTAGACTTCAAATGAACTAGATCATATTTCTTTCAAAGTTATGTATATTAGATCAGATGCAATCTATTGATATTTTACACGTGAATCGATGCAAGTAGTTATATTATCATGATATGTCAAATGCAGAAATTGAAAATGACAATTGTTGTTGTTGTTGTTGTTGTTTTTTCCACGGGAAATTCCAATATCTCGTTGTCTTTCAAAAGCATCAAGAACAATATCATTGCATTAATTCGTAATTAGCCATGGGATGGATAATACAGTAACTTCTACGATCTTTTGATTTGTTAACCATTATTGGCATTTGTTGGCGAAATTTCAAACTTTGCCACTAGGTGGCATGAGAGTAGAGTAGATTTTTATTTATTTATTTATTTATTTATTTTTACGTGTAATTCTGTTTACTTTGTTTTATTCTATTGCCCTTATTTATATTCAATTCTGTTTTATTTGATTTTTTTCATATTTCAGTTTATCTCATTTCATATTTGATGAATGAATATTTTTTATCTATTTATTTACTTATTTATTCATTTATTTATTTGTTTATTTATCAAATTGATTAGCTGTTTATTCATCTATTTGTTTTTTCATTTATTGATCTATTTTTTCATTTATCTATTAACTATTTATCTATTTAATTATCCGTTCACTTGTTTATACATTATCTACTTATCTATTTATTTATTTGTTTATTCATTTACTTGTTCATTCATTATTTATTTATTGTTTATCTAATGATTTATTCATTTCTTTCTTTGTTTAATCTATATTTGTTGTTGCAGATATTACTTGTGTCTATATTGTCAACATTGATGATAGACTTGTGTGTACAGAAGAGAATTCCTGATTGGGAATTATATAAGCATTTTTCATATTTCTTCCTTATTTCTCAATATTGTGGAACTTATCTAAAATTCAATCATAACTTTATCTATTGGCTACAAGCAAATTTCCTAATCTGAACAAAATATTTTGACAATGACAAAGAAAACATACATTCAGGTTACACCATAATTCCCCTTCAGCTGAATAAAGTAAACTTTCTTCACCCAGAGGAAGAAATATAAAACTTATTTCACGTTTCCTCTTCCGTCCTTAACCGAGGCCAAGAAATGTGAAGTTAAATTAACAAAATTCGTAATCTCAGAGAAGACGCAAGGAAGTTCATATGCACTGGAACGAGCCCCCAACGAAGTTCCCATGATTATCACATACGAAAGAAATGAGTAATTAAGTAAGTCTCTCTCTTATGAAATGACCTTAGTCAGGTTGATTAATCTAAAGGGCCATTTACACGGTCGAACAGTTTGACAAACCCGGTTTGTCAGGCAAGTGTTTGAAGTGATGTTTGACCGTGTGAATGGGGTATTTGGTCGTCAAACACGTTTGTCGAACGTGTTTGACAACCAAATACCCTATTCACACGGTCAAACATCACTTCAAACACTTGTTTGACAAACCGGGTTTGTCAAACCGTTTGACCGTCTAAATGCCCCTTATGGACCAAGGACTCCCTAGTGGGTCAGACGTTTAAACAAGAGAGTCAACAAACCACAGATTAGTGGTAGTTAGAGGATGCTTAACGATATGATTCAGTATTGGAAAGTGGTCTTCTCCAGAGGGTGAGAATAGCAATTCATAAGCATAGTGTGTAGCCGGAGCGGGGAGGCGGTCTAGGGAAAGAGGAAAAGAGAGTTAACGAGTTCTTGTCCTTTATCATGATTAGTCAGAACTGTTTTCACATGTGATCGAAGCCGTACATATACACGGCGTGGGCAAGCCCCCGCGGTGGTTGATTTTTCCTAATTACGTTGGATTGGGTCAGTCTCGGGGATCACGCAGACAAGGTAGGTGTGAGCCTAATATCGCGACCACGTGGTCAATACAATGCGCACCCCTTGTTTATTCACCTATTTTTTGTATCAGTTTATTTATCTATATCAGTAGTGATGAGTGGTTTTTCAGTTCATTATCCAATTAATATTTATTGCTCTCTTGACAAACCTCAACTAAATGAGCAAGTCTAAGTTAGATATTCTTCATATATATATTTCTGGCTGGTAACAGGCGATTTCATTCAGCCACTGCACCCCCCCCCACACACACACCTTCATTATAAATCGAAAATGGTTCTAGGAGCGTATGAAATCTGGGATATTATAGAAATATATTCTAGTGGTGTGCCGATTAATCGGGATCGGCATGGGCAACAATCGGCACATTTTGGGTGAATCGGCATCGGCGAGATTTTTTTTTTTTTTTTTTTAATCAGCATCGTCATCGGCAAACTATTGCCGATGATCATACTGATTAAAAATAAATAAATAAAAGATAAAATCTCGCCGATGCCAATTCACCAAAAAAGTGCCGATTCTTGCCGATACCGATTAATCGGCACACCCCTAGAATATTCGTTTGGCTTTTGTACTCTTCGAGATAAAAGGGGAGTTTTAATGATAGTAAAGGTGAAGAGCCTTTGCCAGAAAGCGTAAGTGGCCCCGTATCTACGGCAGAAACAGTCACCTTGGCCTTATGTACCTGGACTGCCTGGGCACATAACAGTCACTGCCGGAAATCATAGAGTTCAGGATTCAAACCCACAACTAAGCGAGTGCGAGCCTTGCACGCTTCCTGTTACGCCAACACAGCACTGGTTGTAAAAGGATTTAAAGGAGAGAGTAGCGAAGAGTGTTCTGCATTAGCTCCTGAGTGATTCCGATACGTCACTCGAGTCGAGAACACTGGGTTGGAGCGTATCATGAGGGACTCGAACACGTCACCCGGAAACACGAGGGCGTTAGGCAAACGTCACGGTCACCGTGTCATCCCCCGAGGAACGAAGTCACGCACCTCGGGACGTCGCACACGTTATTCCTATCCGTACCACGTCACACTTGACTTGTTCATTGAGGCTATCGTCACACTAATTCGTTTAGTAGCTGGCAACTATCCTCTGATTCTCTCGAGCATGGTTCTCGAAGTGCATGGTGAAGGTCACGCTATGCAGTTGATATATTCTTGATTTAGATGATGATGATGATGATAATGATGATGATGTCAACGCGTTTGGTGAAGAGGTGACGTGTATGGTCCTTTACAGAACATCTTTATATGCGCTTATTGTCACTGTCATGTCACTGTCACTGTCATGGTATTATCACTGTCACTGTCATTGGCATTGTCACTGTCAGTCTCATTGCCGTTGTCACTGCCATGTTATTATCACTGTCACTGTCATTGTCATGTCACTGTCACTCTCATTGCCAGTGCCACTATAACTGACATTGCCAGTGCCACTATAACTGTCATTGTCATTGCCATGTCACTGTCACTGTCATTGCCACTACTACTGCCACTATCACTGTCATTTTCATTGTCACTGTCACTATCATTTTCATTGCGTCTCTCACTGTCATTGTCATTGCCATGTCACTGTCATTGCCACTACTATTGCCACTATCACTGTCATTTTCATTGTCACTGTCACTATCATTTTCATTGCGTCTCTCACTGTCATTGTCTCTGTCACTGTCATTGTCACTTATGTCACTGTCGCTATCACTGTCACTATTATTGTCACTGCAATTGTCACTGTCACTGTCACGGTTACTGCCACTGTCATTGTCATTGTCATTGGCTCTGTCACCGCCATTCGCACCGTCATTGTCACTGTAATTTTTGTGGTCACGATCACCGTCATCATCGCCACTTTCTTTCCTTTCTCCCCATTTAATTTATCTATTTCTCTTCTTTCTCTCCTCTTTATCTTCCCTTCTGCATCCCTCTCTTCCTTTTATACTACTCCTTACCCTCTTTCCCTTCTTCCCTCCCTCCCTTCCTCCCTCCCCTCCCTCCCTCCCTTCCTTCCTCCCTTCCTCCCCTCCCTTCCTTTTACTTTACTCCTTACCCTCCTTCCCCTCCTCCCTCCCTCTCTTTTGTCCCTTCACCCTCTCTTCCTCTCCTCCTCTTTTTCCGTACTCTCTTCCGCCTCTCCTTCCTCCCCGTCCCTCTCTCTTTGCTTATGCCTCTCTCTTTATGATCACATCCCTGAGTCTAAGTCCTTCATAGCTTCTTTATACCCAATCCTTGTCTTCCTCCTAAAATTCCTACTCCCTCCTCTAAACTTTCTCTTCTTCCTTCTCCTCCTTCTTCTTCTTCCTTCTCCTCTTTCTTCTTCTTCCCCTCCCCCCCCCAGCCTTCTCAAAACCCAATGCCTCAACCCCCAACCCCCCCTTCTCCTCGCTATCTTTCAATTCCAAGTCAACCCGCTCTCTCTCCTCCCAATTCTTGTCTTCATCTATTCTTGTTCGGAGGAGATTCTAAGTATTCGAAGCTTTCAGGCACTTCTGGGCCCGGAAGCGTAACAAGCTCCCCGGTGACACAAGCTCTCCCATGATGCCAGTATCCCCCCCTCCCCACTCCCCCCCCTACATCCATTATTGCTTCCTTTCTGTACCCATCACTACGCCTTATGGGATATTGAAGTTTAGTGCTCACATTGTTTGGAACTTGAGTGACGTACTTTTTTTTTTTTTTTTTTTTTTTTTTTTTTTTTTTTTTTTTTTTTTTTTTTTTTTTGTTGGTTGGTTGGTTGGTTGGGAACTAATATCTCCAAGAAAATAAAAAATAAATAAATTAATAAAATAAAATCTTTGAATTCTGCTATCCCTCTTCTCTACTACCCACGTTAAAACTTTGAGATTCGGTCTCTTTAGAGCAATATTTTCCCAAAGTATAGAAGCAATGGTTATTGCTGGCAAAATACTATCACCCTTCAGTACCTCCAACTCTTAAACGCTGACTATGGGAAGTCTTCCTCAGCTGAATAGAATAACTGGTACAAGACAATAAAGCGTACAGTGACTTTCCAAAGTGAAAAGGTTAAACTCATCTAAAAATATAGATTCTCACTTTCTCTCTCTCTCGCTCTCTCTCTCTCACTCACTCATTCACCCATACCCACGCACACACACTCACTCACTCACTCATTTACTCACTCATTCTTTCTCTATATCTCTCTCTCTCTCTTTCTCTCTCTCTATCTCTCCCTCTCTTTATCTCTCTGTCTCTCTCTCTCTCTCTCTCTCACTCTTTCTCTCTCTCTCTCACACACACACAAACACACACACACACGCACACACACACACACTCACTCATTTACTCTCTCTCTCTCTCTCACTCACTCATTCACCCACTTCCTCCCTCCCTCTCCTCCATCTGCACTCACAACATCTCCACTCCTATCATCTCCTCTCCATTCTCATTCACTCCCCTCCCCCTCCCTATCTCCTTCTCCTTTCTTATGTTTATATTCAATCTCTTCCTCTGTTATTCTTCTTTCCCTGTGCCGCGTGTGCCCTTGCTTTCCCTGGCATTATTCTCTTTTTTTAATATTTTTATTCAATCTCATGTCTAGTTTTTACTTCATTTCATCAAACCTCTCGTTTCCGGTTTTTTTTTTTCCTTTCCTCCATCTTTTCATCCTCTTTTCGCCCTATTTCTGTCCTTTACTCCACCTTTTCAAAATCTTCTCCTCCCTCTTTCCGTTTCACGTCTGTTCTTTCCTCCACCTCTTCAAACGCTTCTCCTTCTTTCGCTTTTCATCTTACGTCTACCCTTTCCTCCACCTTTTCGAAGCTCTCGACTTTCCGTTTCACCACCCACACGGAATTTGTCCCCTCGCTTCGCTTCTTGTTCATCCTTTGCATTCCAGAAGCTTCTATCGCCAGACGAGCGATGACACCTACACCCAGTTCTTTTTAACTTGATAGAATTTACTCGATATTGAAAAGACATCAGATCCTTGAGAAATAGTCTATGCGAAGTTTATACATTAACCAGGAGATTAAGTAATTTTAGGAAGTTGTACTTCAGAAATGTATAAGAAATATGTTTCGATTACTTTGTTGTGTTAGTGTAAATGCTCAGTGAAACGGAATGTTGTGGCGTAACGTAACAAGATGTCTCATAGTTGATACGTGTGAGTCATATATTTCTTTTATCATTCCACTTATCATTTATATAGTTAAATGATTGAAGACATACATACGTAAGTACATACATACATACATACACATACATAAATACATACATATGCATACCACACACACACACACACACACACACACACACACACACACACACACACACACACTCACACACGCACACATACACGCATACACACATACAGACACACACACACACACACACACACACACACACACACACAGTAGTGTGTGCAAAAACTATATTTTCGAATTTAAGAGCAAACTAGACACTGCGAGATAAAAAAGAAAGGACACCACGAGCATAGCTCCCCTTCCCTATGTTACTATGGGTTAACGGTTTGTCAATAGGTGATGTGATTTTTTTTTTTTTTTTTTGAGCTTCATTCTGAGAGTCCTCTTCTAAAATCTGAATCAAATCTGTTCTCACGCAGAGCTCAGATTGCTTCTCACGTGATCTCAAAAGTAACAATACTTCCCAGAGGAAGAATTACTCTGTGGAATCACCGGAGAGTCTGCCTCTCAACGGAACCCAAAAGCCAATTGTAACGTTCTTTGGGGCAAAGAACGACCCGCGAGGTTACAAGACTTCTGCGAACGTTTCCAAGAAGTCTCGAGCCAAAGAAGAGAGGGTCTGTCTCTCAACGGAACCCAAAAACCAGTTGTAACGTTCTTTGGGGCAAAGAACGAGCCACGAGGCACAAGACTTCTGCGAACGTTTCCAAGAAGTCTCGAGCCAAAGAAGAGAGGGTCTGTCTCTCAACGGAATCCAAAACCAGTTGTAACGGTCTTGGGGCAAAGAACGACCCACGAGGTACAAGACTTCTGCGAACGTTTCCAAGAAGTCTCGAGCCAAAGACGTGACTCCTTCTTAGACTAAGCCGTTGGCAATGGGAATGGATAATGATTTCGACAACTCTTGAAGGTTTATGTACAGTAGGTTAAGTTCCTTATGGTTTGTGTTCCACTTCGTTGCGACAATCAAGATCGTACCTTCTCGAGGAAGCTGAGTTATGGGTAGCAAGATTGATGTATAGCCAATGTTTGACTAATTTATTTTGGATACTAACATACATTTTTATGTGTACAAGTGTGTGTGTGTGTGTGTGTGCGTGTGTGTGTGTGTGTTTGTGTGTGTGTTCGTATGTGCTACATGCGTGCATGTGTGCATGTGTGTGAGTATGTGTATCTTAATATTGATACATTAACCGTACATAATCCCTGTGAGACGAATAAAGCCACTCAACCTCGTGTTGTCTTATTTTCCATTTATTTTTTTATTTTTTGCCAGCCTGGTGAGCGGATTTTCGAATTCATTTCCTTCTAAACCTAAGATTTGTTTTGTTTTCTTTCCAGGAGAACTGCCAGCAGCCATGCAGACGAACAGTTCGCATCACCCGACCCCACGGCACCTGCTGCACCTGCTCGTTCTACCAGTCCTCCTCCTCCTCCTCCCCACCACCACTCCAACCGTTCTCTCTACTCTGCTCTTACCCAACAGATGGGTCGAAATCACCTAAACCCGTTCTCTATATCCCAATTTCATAACTTCAACGCAATTCCTACCCTCCATTAACTTCCACCTCTCCCCTCCATCCCTCAAACCCCAAGTCACCACCCTTCAATACCCGTGACATCTTTTTAATAAGACTTTGTTTATCATACAATGGGTGTGGAAACTGATGCGCGCGTGTACTATCATCTTTGTAATTGCTGTCATCATCTACCCTCTCCCTCCTCCCTACCTCTCCCTCCACCCTCTCCTCAATCCATTAAACATTATACATGTAAGGAATGATATTTGTTTTTCGATCACGATGAATAATCCAGTTACTTTGATTATGTAATTCTAAGGGATATGTGTTCTTAATAATATTAACTTATGGCACATTTGTACAGTATGACTTTCAGAATGTAAGATATTGTAAAGAATTAAGAAATATATAATATGTTTCTAATACATTGGTGTATTATTCAAACCTTTTGAAACATACCTCCTTTTGTTAATCAGTCTTGAGTTCTGGAATGAAGAAAATAAAACAAGTAAATATGAATTATAGAGAAATATAGAGGCAAATATATATACATATTTTCAAACATATACTCGTAAGATGAGAATAAAGATAAAATATAGAAATAGAAATATAGTGATAGACGTGGAAAAGGAGGAGAAGTTAGAGACTGACAAAGAGGTATAGATAGATTAAGAAACAGAATGGATAGAGAAAGGAATAAAGAGAAGAGATACATGGAAAGCGAGTGAGAGAGAAGAACAGGATTGAAATGAATATTGAAATTCCTCCAGGTTTGTTGCAAAAGAGGAAAAATAAGAACAGAGATTCACATACGTCACTGCATTGTACTTGGTACCTCAAAATCTTGGCACTATGTCGTCGAGTATTGATTAATATAGATTTCATCAGAGAATAGAGATGAAAATATAACAGTAATAGAAATAACAGTTATAATGTTGTTGACAATGATGATAATAATAACATTTATGATGATAACAATGAAGAATAAGATGATAAAGATGATCAAGATGATGGTGGTGGTGGTGATGATGGTGGTGATGATGATGATGATGATGGTGCTGCTGCTGATGAGATGATGATGATGATGGTGCTGCTGCTGATGATGGTGCTGCTGCTGCTGCTGCTGATGATGATGATGACGACGACGATGATGATGATGATGGTGGTGGTGGTGATGATGATGATGATGATGATGAAGGTGAAGAAGAGGATGATGATAATGAAGGCGAAGAAAAAAAAAGATGAAGAAAACTAACAATAATGTAAATCTATAGAGATACAAAAATCTACAAGTAGAAAAATAGTTTAAATTTTGGAAAGATGTAGAGAAGGACAAAACTGGGGAAATCTGGAAACTAAAACTGAAGAGAAATGAAAAAGGAAATGAAGGAGAAAGTGATAGAGGTGAAAATGGAGATGGACATGAAGATAGAGATCTACAGTGCATGAAGGTGAATTTAGTTCAGTTTCTTAACTTTTTTTTTCTTTCTTTTTTACCATGCCCCTCCTAATCCCCTTTAAAATATCGACGTCCTCCTTATGTGGTGATATACAATCCTTATCATCTGAAACATAAACTCCCTTTTAGCTGAAAAAAAGCATAAAACGAATAAATGTGATATGATTTAACATCACAAACTCCCCCCTATCAGAAGGCTAGGACGGTGCCCCTCACAGAGGACTTTGTAGCGTGGAATCTAATAAACCATGCCCTTGATTCAACTTCGCCGGTGGCAGGGTTCGAACCACCATCCCCTCGGCCTTCGCCGCAAGTAACGACGCCCTAACCCGCTCAGCCAGCGAGCTTCCTAAAACGAATGAATAAATAAAACATAAAAAAATAATAAAACAAAAATATAAACATTTGACCCAGACTTCCTTAGTTGTCCTCAATTGCCCCAATTAATAATCATATTGCCTACTTGAAGAACCGATTTAGCCACCTGTGGGGCACACGTCCCAGGTTGAGAAGCACTGACATGTTAAAGACAGATTGAACATTTTTAGAAGCTCTGCCATAGGATTCGAACCACGGGTCAGGGTTCGAATCCCACGGCAGAGCTTCTAAAAATGTTCAAGTACTGACATAGTTACAGGTCATTTACGTATATACAGAAAACTACGAACGCTTTTACTGTTGTTGGTATATAGGTGGCCAATAAAACACTATGAATAAATTAATAAAAGTACAACACTGCATAGATAATTCTTGCTCTGTCTTTAGAGACAAGACCAAGACTGTCATAGGGACAACAAGATTTGCGAGAAAACATACACGAATCGTATGGTTCGATTACAAAAAAAAAAAAAAAAATACACACGGAAATACACAATGACAATGATAAAGTCAATGTCCAATAATAAATATACAATACTACAAGTACGTATGTATAATATACAAGAATATTCGATGCCACTATTACAGTGTTTGTAGGACTCCACTAGTTATATCCTTCTATGCTGAAACCAGTTACTTTACTAATCTTTCGATTACAAAAAAAAAAAAAAAAATGCACACGGAAATACACAATTGCAATGATAAAGTCAATGTTCAATAATAAATATACAATACTACAAGTACGTATGTATAATATACAAGGAATATTCGATGCCACTATTACAGTGTTTGTAGGACTCCACTAGTTATTTCCTTCTATCCTGAAACCAGTTACTTTACTAATCTTTCGATTAAAAAAAAAAAAAAAAAAAAAAAAAAAAAAAAAAAAAAAAAAAAAAAAAAAAAAAAAAAAAAAAAAAAAAAAAAAAAAAAAAAAAAAGCACACGGAAATACACAATTGCAATGATAAAGTCAATGTCCAATAATAAAAATACAATACTATAAGTACGGAATATTCGATGCCACTATTACAGTGTTTGTAGGACTCCACTAGTTATTTCTTTCTATCCTGAACCAGTTACTTTACTACTGTTCCCACGGATCAATGTTCCAGGATATTGGTCACTCTTTTCAAGAGGCTTTCTCCAAGTCTTTCCATTTCCACAACAGACGTTTGTATGATACTTTGTCAAAGGCCTTCTCCAATTCTAGGTGTGTGTGTGTGTGTGTGTGTGTGTGTGTGTGTGTGTGTGTGTGTGTGTGTGTGTGTGTGTGTGTGTGTGTGTGTGTGTGTGTGTGTGTGTGTGTGTGTGTCTGTGAGAGAGAGAGAGAGAGAGAGAGAGAGAGAGAGAGAGAGAGAGAGAGAGAGCATATATGAATATGCGTATACTCACGAGTATCTGAATTAGGTGTACCAGTATTATCAAGTTAATGTTCACCTCCCTCTCATTCTCCCAGAATTAAATATATCTCTAAATCAATATTCTACCTCGTATCGTTGTTTCTTAACGTCTTTACGACTATTTTATTTTCCTAAAAAATATTTAGAAGACTAATTTATCATTGTTATTATTTATCATTATCAATATGGGTATTCGATCTATCACTTATTACATCGACAATCATATGATTTTTTTTCTTTAG
Source organism: Oratosquilla oratoria (assembly GCF_046742065.1). NCBI lineage: Eukaryota > Metazoa > Arthropoda > Malacostraca > Stomatopoda > Squillidae > Oratosquilla > Oratosquilla oratoria. The sequence goes on along the minus strand of NC_134820.1, from coordinate 24,844,368 downwards.
TACTGAGACGATGCAAGTAATGATTAGCATCATAGCTAAATAAGATAAACGAGTAAAAGCATCACCAATGATTCCAGAGATATTCTTGTATACCTACAGTCTCCATCTTCATGGTCGAGTAAAACTGGCTAGTTGTTAAACCTACTTTCTTCAATTATTTCAAAATATTGGTATGATTTGCTCTTTTTCCACCAGCTAGGTCCAGAGAACTAGAATGATCTCAGGTTAATTTCCATACGAAAGTGTTATAAGGACTCTAAAGCTTGGAGAAGATATGGTCGAACTCTACTAGTTGTTAAACCTACTTTCTTCAATTATTTCAAAATATTGGTATGATTTGCTCTTTTTCCACCAGCTAGGTCCAGAGAACTAGAATGATCTCAGGTTAATTTCCATACGAAAGTGTTATAAGGACTTTAAAGCTTGGAGAAGATATGGTCGAACTCTTCTCCCGAGTTCGGTAACTCGAAGTCGGTCACTCGAACTCGCCCACGCTTTCGTGGCGTGAGCGTCCCTTTAGGTCGACGTGTGACCTCGGCCGGCGGAGGGGACACTGGAGGGGTCGGAGGGGGTGGGAGGGGTGGTGCGACCTAGCCGACCCAACTGGTGTCAACATCAAGAGAGAAAAAAAGGTTCCACTTTCAGGATGGAAGACGGCAGAATCCGTTTTATTTTTGGAAGGGTGTATCGTCCTGGATGGAGTGAAAATGCGGAGTTCCTGCTGAAGAATTTTTTGGTTCTTCAGTGGCCTCGTTCTACAAGGATATTCAACCGAGGGAAACCCTTCCCAGAGTAAAAAAAAAAACAAAAAAAAAAAAAAAAAAAAAAAAAAAAAAAAAAAAAAAAAAAAAAAAACAGTCGTCCAGGTTTTCAGTTTGCTCTTTGAGTACCAGAAGATTTTATTTACCTGAAGGAAAGCTCTTATCCTGAACGAGTTTTGTGGTCAACAGAGACATACAGATGCTTCCATCAAAACACGAGCAGCCTTCAGGCTAAAACAAGATGTTTGTATTTAGGAGTATGCCAATTAATCGGCAACGGCATCGGCAAGAATCGGCACTTTTTGGTGACTTGGCATCGGGGAGAATCTTTTTTTTTTTCTTTTTTTTTTTGAGAATCGTCATCGTCATCGGCAATATTTTGCTGATGACGATGACAACTCTCGCCGATGCCAATTCACCAAAAAAAAATTCCGATTCTTTCCGATGCCACTGCCGATTAATCGGCATACCCCTATTTGTATTACGCATAACCTTAATCCTTCCACCTTGTAACACACTAAACCTGACCCTTAACTTGATGAGTTTTAAAAGAACTTACATTAACTTCTTTAAACAGACAATACCAGAGATTAGAGACACCTAAGATAAATAAAGATCAAATAGAGATCCAAGAATATATTTCAGCTCAGCAATGAACGAAAAACGAAGCTGAGAGAAACTCGATGTCCAGAATTCTGAATCTCGACGTTGGGACCTATTGGTCCAACTGATGGCTGTCGACTTCATTCCTGCTGTTGTAGAATTCAAATGAAAAGACTTTGACGAGATTTCACTTGAAAACA
>NC_134820.1:24827804-24835304 GCF_046742065.1 Oratosquilla oratoria | reverse complement strand
TATATATATATATATATATATATATTTATACATATATATTTATATATATATATATTTATACATATATATTTATATATATATATATTTATATATATATATATATATATATATATATATATATATATATACACAATTCAGAATAATTGTAGCTCCGTAACTATACATATGCTAACACATTCTGACAGGTTCACGTAAGTGGGAGTACGAAATGCACGAGGTTTAGTCTGAGGAATAATTTCAGACTCTGACTACTGTGATATTTGATATATATGTATATATATATATATATATATATATATATATACATATATATATATATATATATATATATATATATATATATATGAAATCACCATGAACGCGTGAATAAAGATCTTTCAGAAGCCACAGGGAAATCAAAAGAACTGAATACTAAACGTTTTCGTCTATCAAGACATCGTACCCAGATTTCTCAATAGACGAAAACGTTTAGGATTCAGTTTTATTTTTTTTATATCCTGTGGTTTCTGCAATATATATAATATATATATATATATATCATCTTTTCGACCACAATTCACTTTTAACTCCATGCCATCGCAGTCGAGACTGATGACAATCTCGAAGGAAGAATACATGTGGAAACTAAAACGTGGTCGGGCCGAGGACTCGAACTCAGCTCGGTCGTGACAAAGTGCCAGTGACTTAATCCATATATATATATATATATATATATATATATATATATATATATATATATATTATATATATATATATATGTGTGTGTGTGTGTGTGTGTGTGTGTGTGTGTGTGTGTGTGTGTGTGTGTGTGTGTGTGTGTGTAAGTGTTTTATTAAGAACATTACCTACAGACCCAAAGAAAACTACATCTAGGTCATCCATAGTCTGCAACCATCGCCCCTTCCAGAAACTCCACACAAATAGTGTGCAGTCACACATTTAACAAAGGGACCGTAAAATGGTGAAACTTCAACCATAAAATGCAGCCTGGGCCAATATTCCACAGTCCCCTATGTAGAATTAGTCCCCGTTTATTATGCTCAATTACTTCTCTGCATTTTCAGGATTTATTTCTGCGCAGAGATTTGCATAAGGTCATTTCACCCATTCACTACAGATGGGCGGAAATTAGTCTTTTAGAACTTGCTGACGTTTATCAAATATCATTTTTTTTTTCTATTTAAACTAAAAAGGCGTCGGCTAGCTTGTGAATTTGTTAATTTCATAACGAACCAAGAGGCTCGTAATGTTTGTTTCGATAAATTGCTCGACTGGTCTTTCTATGTCTTTGTTACTAAATGACGAGATACCAACATACCAACATACCGCATACCAGATACCAATATAAAGAATGACCCTTAGATAGTGTAATGAAAATTATTTTTCCTCCTATTTTTTCCTCTTCTTCTTATTTCCTCCTCCTTTTCTCCCTCTTCCCTCTCCTCTTCCTCCCCTTTCTACTCATTCTCATAATCCTAACACTGTTCCTGCTGTTGCGGGTGCTACTACTGTTACATACATACATACATATACCAAAGGCTTTTTCCCCCTACATGGAGGGTAGCCAAAAAGAAAAAGGCATAGAAACCACTCCCACCCATTCCATTTCCTATATATTCCACTCCCCTCCACCCTCCTCCCTCGCTCTTATCTTGTCACCTCCTGGATGACGGGTCATCCCTGCATCCTGTCCACTGCCCTGGGTCAGAAGCAGTGTCGCAAGACACAGCACATCCACAGCAAGGCCGCTTCATAAATTCAGCGTCCCCCCCTCTCCGTCCCCTCATGCAGAAAAGGAGAAGACGGGGATAAATCCCTTCGGGCTGCGTCAATTTTCTACTACTGTTACCAAAGCAAAAAATATGTATCCAAAGTTTATTTCTACGACCTTGAGGCAACTTTCAATATCACAACTGTATAGAGAAGATATACAAATTGTTATGAATAAAACCCATTCTTATATAATATGGGAAGACTTTTTTCTCATAAATTGAAATGTTTCTTGCTACTGTGGTTTCCAACCACTAAAATTTAAGTCAACTTTCAACATCACAACTGTGCAGATAAGATACACAAATCGTTATGAATAAAACCCATTCTCATATAATATGGGAAGATTTTTTTTTCATAAATTGAAGTGTTTCTTTTCATGTGAAAAAATGACGCTGAAATATTCTACATATTTGTCAAGAAAACAATATTTCATAAAATTTTAGTTAAAATATTTACATGCAATAAACTTAAAGTGTCCCGGATGTAGGTGAAAAAATATAGAAATATATAAACTAAGATGAAAATGTTCATTGGTATGAATTAAAATGTTTACGAATATATTAAAGACACGAGCATAGATATAGACACTACAGATGAATAAATACATACATGCAGAGACAAGGCGATAAGTAAGCATAGAAAAAATATAGAAATATATACACAAAGATGAAAATATTCATTGTTATAAATTAAAATGTTTAAGAATATATTAAAGACACGAGCATAGATATAGACACTACATATGGATAGATACACGCATGCAGAGACAAGAAGACAAGTAAATATACACAACTATCCAAAAAATAGTGACAGAAGTTTCTATACAGATAGAAACATAGATTGAAAAAAGACAGAAAAAATAATTGCATATCAAGATCAGATAAGAGGGAAGGTGGAGGGGTGTGGAGTGTATTCAGGGATGGAATGGGTGGAAATGATTTTATGCCTTTCCCTTTTTGGCTACCTCCCTTGTAAGGGGGAAAAAGCCTTGGTATATGTATGTAAACCAAGTTCGAAGCTTTAAGAATCATTTAGATAAATACCTAAGTAAGATGCTCTAATGATTATGATTTATTTTATATTATTTGTTCTTGTTTTGTTATCATTTGTCTGTCTGATTTTCATTTATTATTAGTTATATGTCAATTTATTATTTACTATTTACCTATTTGTTTATTATTTAACTATACCTATGCATTTATTTATGTATTTTATTTGTTATTTACATTATTATAGTTTTTACTTATTGTTTTATTATTATGATTTTTTTCGCATCCGACCTAGAAATGGACCAAAAGGTCTCCTGTCGGCATGCTCCGCCTTTGTAATCCTTTGTATATGTATGTAAGATCAAAAGCCAGGGTTTGATAGATGGTTCCATTGAAAGATATGGAGATAGACACTCATCTGATAACAAATTCATCTACCAATTGATTTCCCCTTTTCAAAATTCGTCCCTTTTAGTAAATCAAATCCGTAACTGAACTGATCAGCAAAACTGCAGTCAAAATCGACGGTTTAAACGAATCTGTACCATTAATTACATGCTCATTAAACCACGTTTCATCATGCTGATTACATTGGATTTAAACCAATTGGCCAAATTGAACGAGAGACTAGAAGGTGGAAAATGTAATAGAAAATAAAAATGAAGATGTGAACACAAAATTAAAACGATAACAAATCCAAATAGAGATATAAAAAAAGATAGAGGTTTGTTTGTTTATATATATATATATATATATATATATATATATATATATATATATATATATATATATATACATATATATATATATATGCTGGCCACTGAAAACCTGAATGATATGAAACCAAAGTATCTCTTATAAATACATATTTTTTCTTTTTTTTTCTTTTTTGTGGGGTGAATATAAATCAATAGAGTTTTTTCAATATTATATGTGAAAAACATCACTCAAATGACCACCATTTTCCTGCTCACAAATGTTGTAGGCTCTTTCCACAGCATTTTCTATCATGATCGTTCGCAAGGTTTCAGGTTGCATATATATATATATATATATATATATATATATATATATATATATATATATATATATATATATGTAGGGTGAGTGCGATAAAACAAATATATATACGGAAATATGAATATAAATGTCCCCGTAAATATAAATATGCATTTGCATGTTGGTATACACGCCTCACTTTGTGCATAGAAAAATTATTACCTCAAACGCGCTCGCATACAACCACGCCCTCTATGTTTTGACAAAGCTGCCTTTGGGTCTCCTGTGCTGAATAATCCTTTACGAATACTTATGTATTGAACTCCTGAAGAGAACCTGTTGGGGGAGGGGGAACGGTTTGTCACAAGTACTTCGCCAGGTAAATCCAAGGGTACTTGTGAATAGGCACTTATGTCAAGAAAGCATTGTGCTTGGAAAGGGGGAGAATATCAAAAGATTTTCGGGAGTTCAATATCGACTAAATAGGGACCTTTCGAGTCCTTTCTCCTTATCCTCCCCTCCCCTCCCCCCCCCCTCTCAAAGAAAAAAAAAAGGACTTTCATCTCAGGGTTGAAAGGTTAATAGGTGATTCTTGGAACGAAGAGAATTGGGAAATCATCCATATCGACATAAAAAAAATTATTTCAGTTATTCATGAAACCATTACTCATCAGCTGAATAGAATTGTCTGTTGTTAGATTAATATATACAAAAAGGAATATGATTCATGAACTACCTAAGAGGCTTAGATTTTACCTTTAGAAGAAAATTATCTATTGTTAGGTTAATAGACACAAAAGGAATATGATTCATGAATTATCCAAGTAACGTACATTTTACCCGTAGAAGAAAACTGTCTGTTGTTAGATGTAATAGAAGGGATATGATTTATGAATTATCTAATTGACGTACATTTTACCTTTAGAAGAAAACTATTAGGTTTAATAGACACAAAATGGATTTGATTTATGATTTTACCTTACGAAGAAAATTGTCTGTTGTTAAGTGTAATAGGTACAAAAGAGATATGATTTCTGAATTAACTAAGTGAAGTAGATTTTACCTTTAGAAGAAAATTGTCTGTTGTTAAGTGTAATAGGTACAAAAGAGATATGATTTCTGAATTAACTAAGTGAAGTAGATTTTACCTTTAGAAGAAAATTGTCTATTACTAAGTTAATAAATACAAATGGGATATGATTTATGATTTAACTAAGTGAAGTAAATTTTACCATTAGAAGAAAATTGTCTGTTGTTAAGTGTAATAGGTACAAAAGAGATATGATTTCTGAATTAACTAAGTGAAGTAGATTTTACCTTTAGAAGAAAATTGTCTATTGTTAGGTTAATAAATACAAATGAGATATGATTTCTGAATTAACTAAGTGAAGTAAATTTTACCTTTAGAAGAAAATTGTCTGTTATTAGGTTAATAACCACAAATGGGATATGATTTATGATTTAACTAAGTGAAGTAAATTTTACCATTAGAAGAAAATTGTCTATTGTTAGGTTAATAAATACTAATGGGAATGATTTATGAATTATCTAAGTGCCGTAGATTTTACCTTTAGAAGAAAATTGTCTGTTATTAGGTTGATAAATACAAATGGGATATGATTTATGAATTAACTAAGTGAAGTAGATTTTACCTTTAGAAGAAAATTGTCTATTGTTAGGTTAATAAATACTAATGGGATATGATTTATGAATTAACTAAGTGAAGTAGATTTTACCTTTAGAAGAAAATTGTCTTTGTTAGAAATACAAATGTTATATGATTTATGAATTATCAAATTGAAGTAGATTTTACCTTTAGAAGAAAAATATCTAAAAAATATCTGTTGTTAGGTGTAATAAATACAAAAGGAATATGATTTATGAATTATCTAAGAGACGTAGATTTTACCTTTAGAGGTGACGTTCCTCTTAGCTGAAAATAATCATCTTTAGGTAGCTACAACAAAACCACTGAGCATCAAAGTTTATGAAATATTTAAACAAAGTATTATCTAAACCCTAGAAGCGAGTTTTTCTCCTTATCTGAAGAAAACTATAACTTAGTAGCCGAGAACAAAAATCACAAGTAAAGTAGATTTTAACTCTTAAAAGTCAAATCTTTTTCCACTCAGCTACGAGAAAATGTGTATTGGAAGCTACTTTATAAACACAAGACGATAAAAGTCAAGAACACACAAAGTAGATTTAAACTCTCAGGGGCAAAGCGGTTTTCTTTTCGACTGAAAAATATCGTTGGACATGAGCTGGACAATGGAAAATAAAAAGTTTCATTTTATTTGAATAAAACGGTTTGGCGGGAGTGAAAATATTTGAATAACACGACAAAACTCACGAACTTACGATAATCGTATACAGAGTTCTCTAAGAAATAAATGTGCTGGAAAATGAACTAATTAAAAAAAAGAATAAGAAAATTTAAGAATAACTATCTGGAAATAGATTTAGTGAACTATCGTAGAAACTAATACTCTGTGGAGACTAGTACTACTACTACTACTACTACTACTACTACTACTCATGCCATTACTACTATAACTACTACCACTGCTACCACTACTATTACTGCTCTTAATACTACTGCTACTACTATGTTGGCTGCTGTTGGTACTGCTTCAAATGTTACTATTATTACCACTATTGTACTATTATTACTATTACTACTAATCTTACTATTGCCACTTCTGTTTTTTTCTGATATTTCCCATACTCCTCTCATCACCTGCTCTTCTACCTGTGCCTGCTATTGCTGCTGCTCCTATTAGTTACTATCTACTATTACTATCTACTAGTACTAGTACTATTACTATCTACCAATATTACTATCTACTACTATTACTATTACTATCTACTATATTACTATTACTATCTACTATTATTACTATCTACTATTTACTATTACTATTTACTATTACTGTGACTGTTAGTAGGCAAGGATACAGAGAAAGTTAACTTTCAGACAATACAAAGTATAAACATCTCTTCCCAAAAGATCTGTTAAAGGCTTTAAGGCTCGTTGCTTGAAACCTTGAAAACATTTTGGAGTTTGCAAAAGAAATTTCCTCAGCTGCGCCAGTTGATGTTATGAAAAACGGCAAAACTCTAAGCCGATATAAATATAGAGTTCGTAAGCCAAAAGTTACGCTCAAAAGTTTCCAAAGCTCATAAGCTTAAAGTCACGAGAAGAAGAAGAAGAAAAAAAAAAGAAAAAGATCAGATTTGTACGTCTGAGTTCTGAGATTTTTATGATGTAGTTCGTGAGAGAGATGAAAATAATAATTAAACATTTTTCTTCAGAAACTTTTAGATTTTAAAAATTTTAATATAACTGGCCCTAGGCTCTTCTTGTTTTCAATCTCATGTACCCTACAGAAGATAAAAAAAAATGCAAAAATGATAGTAATGATTATAAAGACAAAAATAAAAAATAAAAATAAGAAGAGAGGAAAACATAGAGAGTGATAAAAAGAGTTATATACAAATAAATAAAAATAATTATAAAGAGAAGGAGGGAACAGCGAGTGAGAAAGTGAGGGAGAGAGCGAAAGAGAAATAAAGATTTTAATGGATAGATACATGGTCTGGTACAAAAATAGAGATAGAAGGATAGTGAGAAGCAAGGAATGAGCGAGAACGAGAGAGAGAGCAAGAAAGAGCAAGAAAGAGCGAGAGAGCAAGAAAAAGCGAGAGAGTTCAAAAGAGAGCGAGTGATAGAGAGAGA
>NC_134820.1:24820304-24825304 GCF_046742065.1 Oratosquilla oratoria | reverse complement strand
ATAAATAAATGAATAAAAAGAGAAGTAAATAAATAGATAAATAGATGAATAGATAAATGAGTAAACAGATTAGGACTAACAAGTTTTTTTTTTTAATTTAGTTCAAAATATTAAAAACTGGACAAATATTTTTCATGATTAGATACAAATCTAAGACAATAAAAAAAATTATATTTAAGGTGTACGAAAAGAATATTGCCAACATTTTATGAACAACTAGAAATCATATCAAGATATTTATGACTAAGAAGATATTCTGGAGAACGAGAAGAAGGGTCCCGTCCAAAGGGACGAAGGAATTAATAAAAAAATCTAAGAAAATAAATAATAAAACCAAATCTTATTTAAGGTGTACGAAAAGAATATTGTCGACATTTTATGAACAGCTAGATATTATATCAAGATATTCTATGACTAAGAAGATATTCTGGAGAACGAGAAGAAAGTTTCTGTCTAAAGGGTTTGATGAAAGGTCAAAGGAATTAAGAGGAATTTAAGACAATAAAACAAAATCTTATTTAAGGTGTACGAAAAGAATATTGTCAACATTTTATGAACAGCTAGATATTATATCAAGATATTCTATGACTAAGAAGATATCTTGGAAAACGAGAAGAAGATTTCTGTCCAAAGGGTTTGATGAAAGGTCGAATGAATTAAAAAATAAATCTAAGAAAATAAATAATAAAACAAAATCTTATTTAAGGTGTACGAAAAGAATATTGTCAAGATTTTATGAACAACTAGAAATCATATCAAGATATTCTATGACTAAGAAGATATTCTGGAAAACGAGAAGAAGGGTCCCGTCCAAAGGGACGAAGGAATTAAAAAAAAAAATCTAAGAAAATAAATAAGAAATCAAAATCTAATTTAAGGTGTACGAAAAGAATATTGTCAACATTTTATGAACAACTAGAAATTATATCAAGATATTCTATGACTAAGAAGATATTCTGGAGAACGAGAAGAGGGTTCCCGTCCAAAGGGTTTGATGAAAGGTCGAAGGAATTAAGAGGAATAAGACGAAGCATCTCTCATGAAGAAGACGGAAGTGGAGCCGAGGACCAAGAGGACATGGCCTAATTGGCAGGAAATTGAGGAAATTAGGAGAAAGACGTCAAAAGCTATCGAAGGACCTCCATTATATTTTCTCTTTTTTTTTTTTTTTTTCCTTGTGCCACATATCCGTTCAAAAAAAAAAAAAAAAAAATCTTGCAAAATTTCTGATTAGCCCCAAACCTGCCGACTGGTACTTTTTCTCTTTCTGTTGTGGTTGTCGCCAAGCTATTTAATTCGTCTCCGTGGAAGACCCTTAGTAATGAAAAAGATAGTCTGATTCTTGGGTTACGAGATAAAAAGGGTCAAAATGACACACACACGCACGTAGGCACATATACATATGTGTATGTGTGTGTGTGTGTGTGTGTGTGTGTGTGTGTGTGTGTGTGTGTGTGTGTGTGTGTGCGTGTGCATGTGTACTGTTAAGGCATTGTGATAAGTTGGGAAAGGTTAGAAAGGAAGATACGAATTATAATCCAAATTTATTCCTGACTATTTTCGTAAAGGCATACTAAGAGGAACATTACACTGAGGAGAAAACATGGTCAATGTATGACCCTTAGGGCGACGCGTACCTTTGAGGAGTTTTTGTGAGAGGTCACCTAAGGTCACATCTGTTCCAGTGAAGTTTTGTCCTATTGGTCATTGCAGGGGATTTTGTCCGTTGTTGCTATTGCTGCGGTGGATTTTGTCCATTTCATGTCACCCATTGTTTGGTCCATGTTTATATTTGTAGTCATGTACAATGCTTCAAGTACTTTTGTTTTCTGCTTGGACAAGTTCTTGTCCAGTATTTCTGGTGCCTCCAATTTTAGTAAGTGCCCCTTTCCTTTTATATGATTAACTAAAGTACTCGTGTCACGATGTCTGACATCTGTTCTGTCCTCACCGTTTCTTTTCGCCAACCCCGTATGTGTTTCTCCATGATATGAACTCTCACAGCTAGTTCAAGGAATCCTGTAAACTATGTTATTAATATCCATGTGAACAAGTTCTTAAACACGTCAAAGGAAACATGGACTGGGAATGAAGCGTTTATTCCTGACGTTTCGTCTATTGACTTTTTCAAAGGAATGAGCGTACTGGATCGTGCAGAGTTTATATATACGCTTGGTAGCTCATGGAGGTATGCGAGCGTGGCGCGCTGTGCTCTGATTGGCTCGCCGAGATGCCCGTGACAGCCGATCGTGAAGCACTATGCCCGCTGAAGTTTTTGCCCAAGTGAAGCTGTCAGCCTTACTATTGATGTTGGGGCGGGTAGTGATATATGCAGCTTCTATGGATCTATTATGCCGTGTTTAAGTAAACTATGCTATCTTTAGATTGCACTAATGCCGTCACACATTGGTAAAATTTAAACTTAGAACCCACTGTCGGTGGAAAAAGATAAAAAGTGAGATGATTGTTCCTGTATATTTCGACCACTCTCTGTGGTCCTCTTCAGCAGAAGAGGACCACAGAGAGTGGTCGAAATATACAGGAACAATCATCTCACTTTTTATCTTTTTCCACCGACAGTGGGTTCTAAGTTTAAACTATGCTATCTTTGTTGCCATGGTCGTCTTTAATTTCTTGCACCAAGTAACATATCTTTTTACCTGCGTCAATTACGATGGTTAACCCAAATCATCTAAGCAGTGTATTTCAGCCTTAGAGAAAGCAAATAAGATTCTAGGACTAAGTGCACGAATTTTAAAAATCGATCTGTTATCAACAAGTTATATAAATAGTTCGTCCACATTTGGAAAATGCTGTTTCCGTATGATCACCGAGACTCATTGAAGACGTTGACAGATTGTAAAAAGTACAATGGCGAGCATCAAAACTAATTCCAAATATAAAAAAAAAAGTATACGAAAAAATCGGCAAAACAATTGAATCTATTTTCTCTAATAAAGCGTAGACTCAAGGGTGATTTGTTACAGGTCTTTAAGATTCTAAATGTAATTAACATCAAAAGTGACGATATTTTTACTCTAAATGCGAATCAGAAAGAAATAATGGCCTCAAACTGTCAGGAAGTAGATTTAATTTGGAAATGGTAGAAACAACTTCACCAATCGTGTAGTAATTGAATGGAATAAACTTCCTGCAGAGGCAGTGCAATGTTGTACAATTCAAAGTTTCAAGATTCATATAGATAAACACTTAAGCAATATACCGTAATGCCTGCCATTTCATTTTACTTATTTATTTATTATTATTCATTTGTTTACTTTTTATTATTATTTTTATCAATTATCATTATTTATTTGTTTGTTATTATTACCTATTTATTCATTCGCTTATTTACTATTCTTTGTATCCGATCTAGTTATGGACCAAAAGGTCGCCTGTCGGCATGCTCTTCTTTCGTAATCCTTTGTAGTGTGTGTGCGATTCACTATGGTCTTAGATCACGTGTTGGGTTCGTGATCAACAGCTATTTCCCTCCCGGAAGAGAGCTCAGAGCTCATATATGACCGATCTATGGGTAATGCTGTGACTTTACACGCACACACACACCCAACTCCCCGCCCACGAGAGTTGGAGTAATGACTCGCAGCGCAGCTACACCGAAATTATTTCAGCCCTGGGCGGGATTCGAACCCGGACCGCCGTAGTGGTAGCCAGGAAATCTACCACCGCGTCATCGAGTGTGTGTGTGTGTGTGTGTGTGTGTGTGTGTGTGTGTGTGTGTGTGTGTGTGTGTGTGTGTGTGTGTGTGTGTGTGTGTAGATTAAGACGAGAATGTCACCTTCATTTCCTGAAACACTTAACAAAAATCATAAAACTGAATTACATCAGCACCTCATATCATATAGAAAAACAAAGTATTCTTTTCAATTCAAATGCAATCGTATTTGACAAAAAAAAAAAATACGCCACAATGCAAAGTGTTGCTTTCTTCTGGACTCCTACAAATACCCCCAAGATGATGCTTATGTTGGTAAATAGACCATCTGAGGCTTCTTGATAAGATAATCAATACAAGAAACAAAAATATCGCCGCAGAGTAAAACATAAGAAATGTTAATCACAAAAATTCAAACCAATATGAATCACTTTTGATACGGCAAATTATAATACAAGAAAATACTTCAGAAAACGTTTGTTTTTTACCATTCGTACGAAATCTATGTTCACAAAACATAAGAAATGTTAATCGCAAAAATTCAAACCAATATAAATCACTTTTGATACGGTAAAGTATGACACAAGGAATTACACCATAAAACGTTTGTTTCTTAACATTCCTATGCAATACATGTTCATAGAGGAGAGTTCGTGTTTTTTATTTAATTATAAATAAAAAAAAAAAAAAACTCCTGGCGTTCACGTATAGCAGTATTTTCCAACATTTTCTTCAGGCGACCCCAATACGATCCTCATGATTGGTTGAGTTTGATTAGGTTGGGTTGGGTTGGGTTAGGTTAACCTAGACTAGGGTAGACTAGGCTAGATTAAGCTAGGTTACGCTAGGCTAGGCTAGGCTAGGCTAAGCTAGGCTAGGCTAGGCTAAGCTAGGCTAGGTTAGGCTAAGCTAGGTCAGGCTAGGCTAGACTAGGCTAGGCTAAGCTAGGCTAAGCTAGGCTAAGCTAGGTTAGGCTAGGCTAGGATAGGCTAGGCTAGGCTAGGCTAGGCTAAGCTAGGCTTGGCTAGGCTAAGCTAAGCTAGGCTTGGCTAGGCTAGGCTAAGCTAGGCTAAGCTAGGCTAGGCTAGGCTAGGCTAGGCTAGGCTAGGCTAGGATAAGCTAGGCTAAGCTAGGCTAGGCTAGGCTAGTCTAGGCTAAGCTAGGCTAGGCTGGGCTAGTCTAGGCTAAGCTAGGCTAGGCTAGGCTAAGCTTGACTAAGTGAAGCTAGGTTAGGCTAAACTAGACTAAATAAAACTAAGTAAGGCTATTATGTTGGGCGCAGTAGTTAAGTTAGGTTGCTAGATAAAGTTGAATTTTTAGCTTA
>NC_134820.1:24792804-24815304 GCF_046742065.1 Oratosquilla oratoria | reverse complement strand
ACAATGCTCAGTTTGGAAGGCGTGGACATAACCACTAGGGAATTAAATATCATGATCTAGTTTCAGGTCCTTTATCATTACTGTCAACTCACTTTAATACTATGAATAACCAAAAAAGTTAGAGTTTTTGTCAACACCCGATGCAAAGAGAGAGACAAGTGTGCGGAGGTAGGAAGAGAGGGAGAGGAGAAAAAGCAAAGAGAGATGGTAATCTTAACATACTAGTTCCAGTGATGGAGTTTCGAAACCTTGAAATACATTACATAAGATCATAATGAGAATGAAATTGACGTACTGAAAACGCATGATACAAAGGATTTGAGAACAAGAATACAAGAAGAGAAGAGAACATAAAAAGGAATTCACAATAATCCAAAGAAAAGAAAGAAGTTGAAGAGTTGTGACTGATCAAAAATAAGCTTAGATTTTTATCAAGACAAAACGGAGACAAAGAGCTTACAGCAAATGGAACAATCTATGAATCTACAAAAAATAAACTCAAAAAGAAATAAAGAGTACAAGTTTCCAATATGTATTCACTAAAGAAAATGAATTTGAACTGAGAAAGAAAAAATAATAATTACGAGTAATTCTATTTTTCCAACGGAATTGAAAGTGAAGTTACATTACAAAGGATTACAAAGATTACAAAGATTACAAAGACGGAGCATGCCGACATGAGACCTTTAGGTCCATAACTAGGCCGGATGCGAAAAAATATATATAATAATGATAAAAAAATAGAATAAAATTAAATAAGAATTATAATAGTAAAAATAATAATAAATAAAATACATCTTGTGTTCACCTCAAATTTGTAAAGAAAACGGGTGGTGAGCAGCGTCTTGCTTGGGGAAGACATAATTTGAAAGTGGATTATCTGAGTATCAAATTGATTTATATTATTACCTTTCCCCTGTCCCTTCTGGGTTCTCATTATTCTATGCCCTTACACTAAAAAGATTACACGTTGGAAACAAGCTGAGACAGGAAGATTCTCAGTTAGCACAAGATTTAAGAGCTATAGACCTAAAACCTACAGTATAGACCTAAATACCTACAAAATATAAGACCTAAAGCCCTTATACATAAAAACCTAAAGTAAAAAAAAATCTAAAGGCCCAGAGATCAAATACCTAAAAGCCTAAGACCTAAATACCTGAGACCTAAAGGGCTAAGACTTAAAGGCCTAAGACCTAAAGGCCTGAGATCTAAAGGCCTAAGACCTAAATACCTGAGATCTAAAGGCCTAAGACTTAAAGGCCTAAGACCTAAAGGCCGAGACCTAAAGGCCTAAGACCTAAAGGCCTAAGACCTAAAGGCCTAAGACCTAAAGATCTAAGATCTAAAGGCCTAAGACCGAAAGGCCTAAGACCTAAAGGCCTGAGACCTAAAAGCCTAAGACCTAAAGGCATAAGACCTAAAGGCATAAGATCTAAAGGCCTAAGACCTAAAGGCCTAAGACCTAAAGACCTAAAATCTAAAGTCTTAAGACCCAAAAGCCTAAGATCTAAAGGCCTAGGACCTAAAGGCCTAAGACCTAAAGGCCTAAGACCTAAAGGCCTAAGACCTAAAGGCCTAAGACCTAAAAACCTAACACGTAGAGTCCTAAAGATCAAAGACTTAAAGACAAACCTGAAGCCCTAAAAGAAATAATCCCTAATCCCTAATCCCTAATCCCTGAACATCCAAGGACATCAGGGATACTTTCATCCCTTCCCCCCTCCCCCCTCCCCCCCCCCCACATCGAAAAAAAACCCTGAATCATTGATGAATGAAATTCGGAATATATATGTTTACTACAACGT
This sequence comes from Oratosquilla oratoria, assembly GCF_046742065.1. Taxonomy (NCBI): domain Eukaryota; kingdom Metazoa; phylum Arthropoda; class Malacostraca; order Stomatopoda; family Squillidae; genus Oratosquilla; species Oratosquilla oratoria. The sequence continues at coordinate 24,813,496 of NC_134820.1, read as the reverse complement.
GGTCCGCCATGACTAAGCTCCTCTAAATTCGTCTTTACCACCGAGTTTCAAAAGGAAGTGGACATGTGACTCGAACTTCTTAAACTTGGTTGGGCCGGCCACTATTGGATTTACAAAGCTTGACAGAACTCGTCCAGCTCCCATTTTCTTCACGCCAAGATTGGCGAGACGAGATTTAACTCGGGAGGGATGTCTAAGGAGAGGAAGAAGACGACGAAAAGACCTGGGGAAATACCGATAAACACATATGAAAAACGTGGAGAGGCGTACAGGTGAGTAAACATATACTGGACAAGTACACACACACACATAGAAAAACACACACACACACATATATATATATATATATATATATATATATATATATATATATATATACGTAGATACACAATTATACACATATATCACTCGCAAATAATACAATCATGATACACGCACACACAGCGTACATACACATACACACACGCAAGCACACACACACACAATCACACTTACACACAAACACACACATACATACACATACACACATATATACACAAACACATACATACACACAAACGTATACACAAAATCACACAAATACAATATACTCATATACAACAAATATGACGCACGAACACACTCCACATATACAGACACGAAACATTTGCAGATATAACTACGCAAACGTGCACCTACACACGAAACAGATTCTGACATGGAGAAATATGTGCACAAACCCACGACTACAAAGAAACGAGAATGTTCGTACAAGTCAATCCCGCTGTCGAGAGAATACGTTTCGAAGATAAAATACCTTTTTAGATGTGTGCATTAGCATTTGTAAAGAATTACACTCGGAAATAAAAAGTTTGGTATTCGCTTTTACACTATAGCTCCAGGCCCCAGAAGCTTCTTAACGCGACAGCTGTGCGCAGCGTTCCGAGAGCAGAAGACTGCGTACCCAGGGCAAAGGGGACCCGCCCCCACCGCTACCACCGACACGTGATGTGTAAGTGCTCCCTCGGTTTGCGGCGAAAAGAGATCAAAGGAGATAAAGATAAATCAGAGAGTCATTACGCTGGAGATGATGAAAAGCGAAAACGATATCGATAGTGATCTTTGTGTGTACGTGTTTTGGGATGGTTGTGTTGCGGAGTACACGGGGTGAGGTTGTTGTTGATGTTTGACTAGAAGGCTGTTCGGATTATTTTCTTGTTGTGTTCTGTGTGCTGACATGAACGTAGGGTTGGCGATCACGTGGCATGGAGAGTATATAAACGAGTGTGGGGGAGCACAAGAGAATGAAAAACACGAAAGAAAATGAAAATAAAAATAAAGTAAAAATGAGATATTAAATAAGGGTAGCGTTATCATGGGCTGAAAAAGCGAATATCAGGAAGGCTGAAAGAAGTAGAAGGAAGAATAAATGCTTAAAAGAAAAAAAATAACGTGAATATTATATACAGGGCAAATACAAGTAATGAAAATCATTACTGTTTAGATTGTTTTGCAAAGGATTTTATGACGAAAAACAGAAGAGAATGATCTGCGAAATAGGGATAGAAGAGGATAGGAGGGCAGGGTAATGCGTATGATCGCGCCATAAAAATCAAAATGGTTGTAAAAGGAACATGAAGTTACGGAGAATGCTAATATATATCTTGTACGAAAAGGTTCAAAACGAATGAAAGAATATGATAAATACGGAATAGCCTTGAGCTATAATCAAAAGCTGACCCATAAGTTTTCGAAAATAACATGGAAGAAAGGACAGAATATACCCAAAGTATATGGAATACAACAAAAATTAAAAGAATCCTATGGACACAATGTGACTTTGAACGAAAACATATGGTAACAGCGCGCAGATGGTAATGATAGCTGCTTTCTTGTGTTATACTCAATGCAAACCTGTAGCTCAACAGGAGTAAGCGACGGTCCTCGGGTCTAACCATAGATCTCCCTAAGAACAAAGTTTACTCTCTTGTCTGGATTGTATTAGTCACCGGTAAGGAGGAGGAGGAGGAGGAGGAGGAGGAGGAGGAGGAGGAGGAGGAGGAGGAGGAGGAAGAGGACGAACAGGGACAGGAGCAGGAGGCCGAGACAAAGGAGGAGGAGGAGGAGGAGGAGGAGGAGGAGGAGGAGGAAGAGGACGAGCAGGGACAGGAGCAGGAGGCTGAGACAAAGGAGGAGGAGGAGGAGAAGGAAGAAAAAGAGGAAGGAGTAGGTGGAGGAGAGTAGGGTGGTCGGAGGATGAAAAGAAAGGTGGAAAAGGAAGAGTGGAAGGGCAAGGGAGTGAAGGAGGAGGAAGAGGAGGAGGAGGAAGAGGAGAAGAAATAAAGTGAAAAAAAGAGTAGCATGGGGTGGGGAGAGAGAAGCTGTCACTAGTTGTCAGCTTTCCTTATCTGACAAAAAGTTGGGGGAGAAAGTAGTTGAAGTTGATCGAGAGATATCACAGGCTCAGTTCGAAAACCTACTGCCAGATCTTTGGAAGAGGGTGATAATGGGTTGAGGGGGGAGATGTTTCTCTCCAACGTCTGTCTCGGCGGATTGTATCAAACCTCGTAGATTGCAGGATGTTCTCTAGGCTAGGGCTAGACAAGAGTTTGTTCATCTTAGAAGAACTCTTGTTCATGAAGAACTAAACAACAAAGAATCACGGTGTCACCCACAGAAAGAATTTAGATAAAGTACAAGAAGTATAAAATGTGTAAAAAAAAATTAGAAAAATTTATAGAAAGATACAAGAAAATAAAGTGACGAATACTGAAATACTGAGAAACATGGGTGAGAGAAATGAATGGTAATTAAAGAAAAATAATGAAAATAAAGATGAGATAAAATAGAGAGAAGATGGTAAGAGTGAAGATAATAGGCAGGATACTCGTGAGCAGACACCAGAAGCAAAGATATCTAAACAGAACTATTATATTATCTCCACCGAGAGTAATTCATAAGAAATGAGGTTTATTCTCTTTCATAGGCTCACTTCACAGGATCTCTCTTTATTGAGAAAAAAAAAAATTGGTCCAAGGACCGTATGCCAGCCACTTGGGGTTGCACCTTCAGATGGAAATGTTCCTGGGGCCTGAAGACAAATCGCTCCATCAATGCAAGACTGTCGTAACTCAAATTTCGTGATTTTTCAGGAGAAGCATTTTAAAGTATCTAAATCCTATAACTTTAATAATTTTACCCTAAGCAATAAAACTTACCATCTTGATTAGGTAAATAGGACTCCACTTAGACTTACGACTTTATTACCAAAAGACGCAGATTTATTCGGCGTCCTTATAAACCATTGTAACTCTATACTTGAAATTTTTGAGTTACGACAGTCTTGCAATGATGGAGTGAAATGGTGGGGAGATGATCACCCCGACGTCCCTCCCTCAGACCAAACGTGTGCAGGTTCCCATTGTTGGTCTTCAATCGTGACTCGCCTGAATAGATGGTTGTCGATTTGCAGCAGAGTCTAAAGCAATATGGTCATATTCTTGATCGCTGTGCGATCTCAAAGTCGTTGGTCGAAGGTCAAACCTTACATGGATCAAGACCCACACCTTGCATTGAATCAAACGGTCTGGCGTTTGGTACAGCTGGAGCCATATGTCACGACGTGATGTAGACATTGTCCTAGATAATTAAATATTCCGTTTCAATGCAATCTCCTTCCCTGTCCGGCTATCCCTAGCCTCTAACCTCCGTTTCCTATCCTTTATCCTTCTCCCATACCCCACCGACTATATCTTCCTTCTTCTCAGATCATATTGAAACGGCACATTACATTACATAAGATTTTTGTCTTTCTGGGTATGGCTAGGACTCGACATACAGAATCTCAATCATACAGCATATTTTGTGTTTCTACCATGTTAGAGTTCTATACACAGGCTTATGTACATTAATCTTCAGTGATTTCCTTTAGGCTTAGCCGCAGGGAGTCCCAATCTTCATTCATCCCCATTTCCCCTACTTTGGGGGCCATTATATTTGTCATAGGCTTCCCAAGTTAAGCTCCCTAAGGACGAGAGTATCCTGGTAGGTGGGTTTCTGGATGTAAGGGCAACCCTTCATCACGGAAATCCGGAAGGAAACACAACATAACAACAAAAGTTGAACAGGAAACTACGAAAAGCCTTTTGACGTATTCGATGTTTCTCCTGAGACCTGTCTATGGGTTTCTTGTTCTTTGTCGCATTCCTAATCCAACAATTGTATGTCATATGTATTAAACCGAGCGGGAGGATTTTTTAAAGTCACCCCTTCACTTCTCGCAATATATAGTTAGTTAAAGGGCAGGATAGATAAGATGGGGGAGAGGGAGGGAGGGGGGGTTGGGGGTTTAGTGGAAGGAAAGATTGAAATGGAAAGAAGGTAGAGTTTTGATAGGTGTGGGGCAGACCCACTTGCTCGTTTAGCTTTATAGTCTTGTGGACTTCTGATTTCCATTGGAAATTGAAACGTGGACGAGCCGAGGATTCGAACCCAGCTAACCCGTAACAAAGTTACAGTGACGTAAACCAATACGCTATCAAGAGAGATATAAGTTGAGTACGACTTTCTTATATTTGTATGCTCGAATTACATACACCTACACGAAATATCGCGTTCAACCCACCTCCGCCATGTTAGTGTATAAATTTTCCCACGCGCACATACTAACCAATACACTATCATGGCGGAGGTAAGTTGAACGCGATATTTCGTGTAGGTGTATGTAATTCGAGCATACAAATATAAGAAAGTCGTACTCAACTTATATCTCTCTTGATAGCGTATTGGTTTACGTCACTGTAACTTTGTTACGGGTTAGCTGGGTTCAAATCCTCGGCTCGTCCACGTTTCAATTTCCAACGGATGCCTCCATCGAGCGACTCTGTCTCGACTGCGATGGCATGGAATTAAAAGTGATTTGTGGTTGAAAAAATATAATAATTGATCACTGGGAAGCATTCAGTGTGTATGTATTATGTGTATATCTATGTGTATATATATATATATATGCGTGTGTGTGTGTGTGTGTGTGTGTGTGTGTGTGTGTGTGTGTGTGTGTGTGTATGTACACGCATAAATATGTATGCGTGCGTGCGTCTACACATGTCTGTATCAAAAAGATTACCTTCATCGAGTCTTCTTATACAACCTTTTTAGTTTGTAGTCCATTACCTTCATAAAGCCTTTGAGCTTTGATACACTTTTTTTTTAACCTCGTTGCCATGGAGATGCGCTGTTATGGAAATGACTTCTATATTTTATATTTGCGTAGAAGTGGTATCTGGTAACAAGTAAAACAATAGGTTTTTGTTGTTCATGAAGGTAAAAAGTGATTTTGTTACATTTGCAACCAAGACAAATATTTGCTTGCGCTCTTCCGATAATCTATGACAACCTGGAACTTGTTTAAACATCGATACATGGAAGTTGAACAGAGGACCTTACTTTCCTAATTGTACCTTATGGCCTTTGTTCTGTCTAACGACAAGTGATTGTATGAAATTAAGGGAGTAAATCCCCCAGTTGGGGTAACAAGGGAGCCCTCTCCATCAGTGGAGGGTTTCAAAAATAAATTATTAAAGTACATCGCCATAACAAAATAGTTACAGCATCCAATGCAATACAAAGACGAAGGAGAAAAAGGAGAAGGAAGAGAAGGCGAAGTAGAACTAAAAAGGAAGAGAAAAAAAGACGAAAAAAAGTAAGAATAAAAAGAATAAGAATAAGAAAGAGAAGTAGAAAGAATAAATAAAATGAACAAAGAGAAAAGGAAGAGGAAGATGAATTACAAGTACAGGAGGAGGAGAAGAAGAGGAAGAGGAAGAGGAGGAAGAAGAAGAAGAAGAAGAAGAAGAAGGAGAAGAAGAAGAAGAAGAAGAAGAAGAAGAAGAAGAAGAAGAAGAAGAAGAAGAAGAAGAAGAAGAAGAAGAAGAAGGTGGTTCTTTGAACTCAAAGGCCAAATTACGTTATGAAAGATAAAACTGTTGATGGAGTACCCTATGACCCCCATATAGTTCATGTCACCATCAACATAAAAAGAAAACGGTGCCAAATATTTTTCAACTTTCACTTCGAGTTGTATAAGCACTTCCAAAGCGCTTTAACCTCTTTTGTAATAAAACTAACCATTTTTACTATGTACCTCAGAGTTTGTTTGTTTTTTGTCGCTATTATTGTTCCATGCTTTGGGTTTAACCAAATGTGAGGAATTTCTTCGGGGTTTTTGAATTTCTTATTTTTGTCAAAGTTTTCTTTAATAAAGTCTCTAAACAAATTTGTATAACAGATATAAACTATATGATACTTTTCATCTATAGTCTAGTCTATTTTGTCAAAATACTAGTGGTTTATTGATAACGTGACACACAGAGAGAAACTGTCGTTTCTACACGTTATATCATATCAAAAATAGCCTGAATTCATTTCCATATGGAACGTTTTACATAAAACCCTGTATCTATGACTATCGACCTCTCTGATGTATCTTGTCACAAAAAAAAAAAGAAAAAAAAAAAAAAAAAAAAAAAAAAAAAAAAAAAAAAAAAAAAAAAAAAATGACTTTTATTCTAGTTGACGTTAAATAAGTTGATTTAGTTTAGGGGATGATAAAGTAACGAAAGAGTTGAGCTGCATATTTCCACTTCCGCGTGTCCTCGTTTATGATATATAGGAAATACAGGAGACACAATAAAATGAAGACTGGAATGGAACAAGACAATGTGGCGTGGGAGGGAGGCAAGGACAGTCAGGATACAGAGGAATGGAAGATGGGGATTTGCGGATAAATGCATCCACGTCCTTGGTCGTATTCCTGAAGATCCAAACAACTGGCACCCTTCTGCTACGAAACGCTCAACATGAAAATGGGAAATCATCGAATGATGCGAGATCAGAGAGTGTAGGAAGGATAGAAAGACGAGGAGAGCAGTGGAGGAACGAAAAGGGAGGAAGGAGGAAGAACAAGAGGAAGAGGACAGTGAACTGAAGACCAAAGGCAGCATAAGGAAGCCTTTATGAAGCAACAAGAAGTGAAACAGAGACAGAGATAAGGAAATCGCTTGAGAAAGGGGACGGGGCAATGGGGGTAGGAGTGACATCAAACAAGAGGACTAAGAGGAGTGAAGCAAAAGGGGACGGGGCAATGGAGGTGGGAGTGACATCAAACAAGAGGACTAAGAGGAGGAGTGAAGCAAAAGGGAACGGGGCAATGGAGGAGGGAGTGACATCAAACAAGAGGACTAAGAGGAGTGAAGCAAAAGGAAACGGGGCAATGGAGGTGGAGTGACATCAAACAAGAAGACTAAGAGGAGGAGTGAAGCAAAAGGGGACGGGGGCAATGGAGGAGGGAGTGACATCAAACAAGAGGACTAAGAGGAGGAGTGAAGCAAAAGGGAACGGGGGCAATGGAGGTGGGAGTGACATCAACCAAGAGGACTAAGAGGAGGAGTGAAGCAAAAGGGAACGGGGCAATGGAGGAGGGAGTGACATCAACCAAGAGGACTAAGAGGAGGAGTAAAGCAAAAGGGGACGGGGCAATGGAGGTGGGAGTGACATAAAAAAAGAGGACTAAGAGGAGTGAAGCAAAAAGGAACGGGGGCATTGGAGGTGGGAGTGACATCAAACAAGAGGACTAAGAGGAGGAGTGAAGCAAAAGGGGACGGGGGCAATGGAGGTGGGAGTGACATCAACCAAGAGGACTAAGAGGAGGAGTAAAGCAAAAGGGAAGGGGGCAATGGAGGTGGGAGTGACATCAACCAAGAGGACTAAGAGGAGGAGTAAAGCAAAAGGGGACGGGGCAATGGAGGAGGGAGTGACATCAACCAAGAGGACTAAGAGGAGGAGTGAAGCAAAAGGGAACGGGGCAATGGAGGTGGGAGTGACATCAAACAAGAGGACTAAGAGGAGGAGTGAAGCAAAAGGGAACGGGGGCAATGGAGGTGGGAGTGACATCAAACAAGAGGACTAAGAGGAGGAGTGAAGCAAAAGGGAACGGGGCAATGGAGGTGGGAGTGACATCAAACAAGAGGACTAAGAGGAGGAGTGAAGCAAAAGGGGACGGGGCAATGGAGGTGGGAGTGACATCAAACAAGAGGACTAAGAGGAGGAGTGAAGCAAAAGGGGACGGGGGCAATGGAGGAGGGAGTGACATCAAACAAGAGGACTAAGAGGAGGAGTGAAGCAAAAGGGGACGGGGGCAATGGAGGTGGGAGTGACATCAACCAAGAGGACTAAGAGGAGGAGTGAAGCAAAAGGGAACGGGGCAATGGAGGTGGGAGTGACATCAACCAAGAGGACTAAGAGGAGGAGTGAAGCAAAAGGGGACGGGGCAATGGAGGTGGGAGTGACATCAACCAAGAGGACTAAGAGGAGGAGTGAAGCAAAAGGGAACGGGGCAATGGAGGTGGGAGTGACATCAAACAAGAGGACTAAGAGGAGGAGTGAAGCAAAAGGGAAGGGGGCAATGGAGGAAGGAGTGACATCAACCAAGAGGACTAAGAGGAGGAGTAAAGCAAAAGAGAAAGTTAGGTCAACTAGAGGGGGAGGTAGTGTATGTTGCGAGCATGTGGACCACGTGCGTGGTAGGTGATGGTTAGTAATGGTTACAGTTGTGCGAAGAGGAAGAAGGAAGAAAAGGAGAAAGAGAATGATTAGAAATGGGAGACTGGGAAGTGGGAGGAAGATCAAGAGAACAAATGAGAACAGATTGAAAGAACAAATAAGAAAAAGGGAGAAAAGATAATAACATTGAGGAAAGAATAGAGGTAAAGGATATCTGATTGAGATTCTTCAAGTCCCGTTACATCACATATATATATATATATATATATATATATATATATATATATATATGTATATATATTGATAAGTATTTTAGACAAATTATTTGGATGATGGAGAACATAAACACAGGGGAAGGCTCGGAACCCTAAACACTCTAACTGAAGAAGTTCTACGCGAACGAAACGTTAGAGTGTTTAGGGTTCCGAGCCTTCCCCTGTGTTTATGTTCTCCATCAGCCAAATATATATATATATATATATATTATATATATATATATATATATATATATATATAAAGAAACAATACAACAAGAATAGTACATTAAAGCTTTGTTAATAGAGAGAAACGTGGAAGAATGATGGGAAGCCAGATTTTTTTTTTCTTTTTTTTTTTTTTTTTTTTTTTTTAAGAAAAAGGTCAAGGGTTTTGACAGAATGCTGATGAACAAACCCGACTACATCAGAAAAATGTAAATAGATCTTTCTTTGTTAAACATGTGTTACATATTCATAATCAGTTTTCTCATGATAAAAGCTATTTTTGTAAGTAAAACAATACCAGTGCAACAACAGGAACAAAAATAAATGTATTTTTAGAGTTCTGGAATGTCACGGATCAGGTTTGAATGCCTGGGGTGACAAAAAAATTTGGTTTCATTCCTTCGTTATAACATTCTTCATAAAGGTAGACAATTATTATTATTATTATTTTTTTTTATTTATTTTTTTTTATCAAGTAGATATGTCGGTGAAGTTAAATAGTCAAAGAAATATTTTTTTTCTCTCTCTCAACCAGATGAGATCGTCCGCCATTAGCCAGATCAAAAGCTATAAAGTGTCCCATTGTAGTGATGGGCAAGGAAGGTTCGAATGCTCAGCATGATGACGAAGCGAACTTTCCTTTATCCTGTTGACCATGTTCCGTAATCCATTGGCTCCGTTCCAATTATTTTTTATTTATTTTTTTTTTATTTACTTATTTATTTATTTTCATTTTTATTTTATTCATTATTATTATTTTTTTTTCTATAGGCAGCTGACGGTAGTTCACACTCTAACAAAAGGTTTAAACATACATTTACAAACCCTATACCAATGTTTTCTGTTTCCATTCAGCTAGTATTACACATTGTTATTCTCCTTAAGAAAACACCTCAGTACCATGGACATCACACTACAAAAGACGGAAATGAACACACTTTCCAGTCCTTTTTCGGAATTCCAAAGAAACTTCAAAGAGTCTTCAAAAGCCAAGGAATAGAAAGCCTTTGATTTCATTGAACAAAGGAACAAAGTACGACACGCCTTTTTATAAGTAAAAAAATGAACAAGACATTTAACAATTCCTATGGCGGATATCACAAGTACCCATAAACATGGCTGAGTGGTACTGTGGTAGCGTAGGGGACAGGGTGACATTGAAAGAGGACCAGCCCATAGAGAAAGCATTTTTTTTTTCTTTTTTTTTTTCTGAAAGTAAGAAATAAAAATACATACGTGGTAACCGAACTCAAAAGTTGGCGCCGGGCCAACGACCCTTGGCATGAAAAAAAATCAACGAAGTGGGAACCAGAAAGGACGGTCGGAGCAATAGACTGTTTCCCTCTGAAGTTGGTTCAGACAAACTTCATTTCCACCCTCTCACCCTCTTCCTCTTCCTCCCCTTTCCCTTCCTTCACTCCTTCCCCTTCTCCCTTTCCCTCTCCCTACCCATCCCCACCCCATACCCTTCCTTCAATTACTTTCCCTTCCTACTCATTCTCACCCTCTCCTTTCTTCTCCCCTTTCCCCTCCCCTTTCCCTTCCCTTTCCTTCACTCCTTCCCCCTCACCCTCACCCTCTCCCTCCCTTTCCCTACCCTATACCCTTCCTTCAATTACTTTCCCTTCCTACTCATTCTCACCCTCTTCCTCTTCCTCCCCTTTCCCTTCCCTTTCCTTCACTCCTTCCCCCCCTCTCCCTCTCCCTCCCTTTCCCTACCCCATACCCTTCCTTCAATTACTTTCCCTTCCTACTTATTCTCACCCTCTTCCTCTTCCTTCTCCTTCCCTTCCCTTTCCTTCACTCCTTCCCCCTTACCCTCTCCCTCTTCCTCCCTTTCCCCTCCCTATACCCTTCCCTCAATTACTTTCCCTTCCTACTCATTCTCACCCTCCTCCTCTTCCTCTCCTTCCCCCTCCTTCCTTTCTTTCTCCCTCCCTCCTCTCCTTTCCACTCATTCCAGTGTGTCCTTTATTAGTTTTTATTACTAGAGCCAGATGATTTCATTTAGCAGAAGGAAGGTCAAAGTAGAACGGAATGTGAGCTAGTTCATAAACACTTCAATACCTCCATAATTCTTGAATTTTTTGTCTAACTTTGAACAATTTTATTCGGTAAAGAGTACTCCCCAAGTCTGAAAATGGCGGGAAAATTTTATGTCATTATCAAGGTTAGCGATAAGAATAGAGGAAAAAAAAAAAAAAAAAAAAAAAAAAAAAAAAAAAAAAAAAAAAAAAAAAAAAAAAAAGATAGAGAGAGAGAGAGAGAGAGAGAGAGAGAGAGAGAGAGAGAGAGAGAGAGAGAGAGAGAGAGAGAGAGAGAGAGAGAGAGAGATAAAGAAAACTACCGTTCGGGGCTCTTACAAAAAAAAAGTAAGAAGATACGAGGAGAAAAAAAAATACACAAAGACATAAAACCTATTAATTGTGACTTAGGAGAGAAGAGTGGAAGAGAGAGAAAAAAAAGAGAAAATAGTTCAGTCAAGATATCTATAAGCTTTAAAATGCCTTTTGATGTCTGTGACTGAATAAATGAAGATTGTCTGTTTCTGTGAATAGGTTCTCAAGTTTGGTCAATTGAGCATAACGGAGGTCATCTTAGGTCACAGATGCCAATTTCAGGTCAATCGTTGGACCCGTCAACCCCCTTAACAAGGCGACGTACTTTAGAGACATTTCATAGGATAAAAGGATTTGATTACTCAACTGATGTCTTGAATGACTTCCTGAATTGGTTCTGAATCGATTAAGACACTCTCTTCTCTCCCCCTTCCCTCTCCTCTCTCCTCTCTCCACCTTCAAAAGGACTTTTATCACCTCAATTACATAAAATCGCTTGTCATTAGCTATAATGAATTATATAAGATATTTCAATGTGCTGATACCGTTGGCATATGGGAGAGGTCGTTTGAAAAGGTCACTTAGAAGTTTTGAAGTCGATTTGAACTTCGCCATTTCGAAGAAATCCGTTAGACGACATGACGTCACTGACGACGGTTGTGTCTCGTGTTTTCTGTGTCCGTCTTGTTTTCTCCATCCTCCGTAACACGTTCATATCTTCTCATTTTATTCAAACCTTGGTACAAGTTAGGAAACAAAAATCCCCTCAACTTCTGTCCGACCAGTACCAAATTAGCTCTCCCTTGTGAATGGCCATTCGTTCCTGTGACTCACTAATAACGTCATAACGTCATAACTTCTTGCGCATGCGCAAAAATGGACTCTGATGAATAACCTTTTAGTGTCTTTTAGGTGAACTTTTTGTGCATTAAAATTTCAATACTGCTGAGGAAATTATTTTATCCTGGCTGCCAACATCCGATTTTTATGAAACAAGGTTCCTTGATGCTGTTAAGCACGATTAATTTTATTATGGTAATCATAGGGCTATTTTATTCATCCGTAGTGGTCATAGATCACCAAAGCAACCTGAGATAATAACCAAGAGAGATTATTGTCAAGAAAGACTCTCATTGTGAGGGAGCAACCAGAAACAAAATAACAAGTTTATTAAAATCAAAATGTTTTTATCTTTAGTCTGCACAAAGTTATCCTCACGAGGAAAGTTAGTCAAAAGATTCTACATAATTCTTTACCCTTTAGACCAGCGTTTCTCAACCAGGGTTCCGAAGAACCCTACGGTTCCGCAAAAGGTTACTGTAATAATGTAATATAGACATCATCCTATCTAACCTATTATTACGAAGAAAATAAAACGAGAAAGCTAATGTATATGTTGACTTTTTTTTTTTTTTGCGCAGGGTTTCCTTGAGACACGCAATTTATTTTAAAGATTACGCAACGGTAAAAGGTTGAGAAACTCTACTTTAGACTATTTAAGGGATCCCCCATTGGAGACTAAGGTTACCTGAGGACAGAGTTTGTAGTCATACTTGTAGAGTTAGTTTCTCGTAGGGTTAATACATGTTTCCCGGATATTGTGTTAATGGAGATCCGGTACTAAGATCTTAAGTTGGTCTTGGAGTTCTAGATCTCTTGGGGTTCTAGGGTACACTAGATGGAGTATCACGTGAGAGTTTCTACTAGACTGGGAATTACTGTACAATGAGTTAGTGGACTACCTCACCGGGGTGCCGTATTAACTTGGACGTTGGCTACCATGGAGTTCTGTTCCTGTCTGTACATGACTCTTCTTAACAAGATGGCATCTGTTATTTCTTCTCCTATAGACGTCTTTAACCCATTCAACTTATTCATGCCAGCCGCTTGTTATGTAGATACGAAAAACCGGATATGGTAGTGTACTTTATAAAACATCTATACATATGTATAGTTTTTTCCTCTGTAGTCATGAGAGACACTGAAATTCTTTCATATTCTTCATGCTAGCCCTTGCTATAAACAATTAGATACTAGATTTTTAGATTTCAAAGTATGTCCTTTTTTTCATCATGTCATCTGAGGTTAAAGGGTTAATCTGTTTACATATTTTCTGCGTGGTCTTCCTCTTGCCCTCTTTCCCATTGTTCCTGTTAGGCACGTATGTTCTAATTGTTGTTTTCTCATGACGTGTACTACAAAGTGTAACTGTCTTTTCCTGATAGTTGCTATTATTCCCCTCTGTGTTTCTATTGGCTGCAGTATAACTTCGTTTGTTTTAGATTCTGTCCATGAAATTTTCAGCATTCTTCTCCAAATCCACATTTCTACAAAACAAATAAAGTCGAAAGGAAACCTTTTGGTTCGAAATAAGACCAAACAACAAATATAAAAAAGATAAAAGAATGAAAAAAATAAGCAAAGACCCAAGCAACTAAACAAACATTAAGAAGAAAACATACCCCACTGAAAGCCATCACAATGTTTTGCTTAGGATATGTTTACCCAAATGGGTTTCAAAACTTCGACGCATTCTACCAACTCAGTGAGAGAGGCAAACAGAATGGCTATATGGAGGTCTTAAACGATGGGGAGGCTTATGGAGGATTGTGTGGAGGTCCTGGAGGGGAGAGAAGTTAATGGAGGGCCGTGTGGAGGACGTGGTCATGGAGGAACTAGATTGCCCGAACCTGAAACGCACGACGCCCATCTTTATGGAGAGAACATCTTGAATGACAAAAGACGAGAAGAGGCGCTGTTGAGAACTGACAACAGAACTTGAGAGGGACTCTTCCTCGGGCGCCTGGGGAGCAAAACGGCTGCTGGTGGTGGTTGTGGTTGCGGTGGTGGAAGTGGGGGTTGTAGAGGTGGTTGTGGTTGTGGTTGTGGTGGTTGTTTCGGTGGTGGTTGTTTCGGTGATGGTGGTGGTGGTGATGGTGGTGGTGGAAGTGGTGGTTGTGGTTGCGGTTGTGGTGTTGGTGGAAGTGGTGGTTGTAGATGTGGTTGTGGTTATGGTTATGGTTGTGGTTGTGGTGGTGGAAGTGGAAGTGGTGGTTGTGGATGTGGTTATGATGGTGGAAGTGATGGTTGTGGTTGTGGATGTGGTTGTGGTGGAAGTGATGGTTGTGGTTGTGGTGGAGGTGATGGTTGTGGTTGTGGATGTGGTTGTGGTGGAAGTGATGGTTGTGGTTGTGGTTGTGGAAGTGATGGTTGTGGTTGTGATTGTGGTTGTGATTGTGGTTGTGGTGAAGATGTTGGGGGAGAATCGGCATTGGTGGGGATGGGAAGAGGGAAGGCGAGGTGGGAAGAGGGAAACCTGGAAGGTGGGAGATTCCTTAAAACATCAGCGGATGCTAAGTTGTTATAAGCTGTAATTCACCAGCGTCTCTATCCTTAAGGACAATCTCAGGGAATGCTGAGGGAAGCTAGGGGTGAAGGTAACTATGCAGTATGGAAGTCTGTGGGACTTATGAAATAAATGGATAATGAAATAAGGAAAGAAGAGTTGAGTCGAGTAAGGAAAGGAATATAGAAAATATTTTCCTGGAACGTGAACGGGATGGGGGAATATGGTTTGTAACAAGAGAGAAACAGGGAATGGAAAAAAAATAATATTTTGTGGTAGTGTCTATCAGATGTAATCAAATTTTTAATAACATATACTGGGAAAAAACGGATTTGCGGAGAATTGTGCAATGTTAATGATGAGTGTAAATATCTGGAACAAATACAATATCTAGAAAATGTAAACAAAGAATTTGACAGTTTTAGGAAACAGTAAGACCTCCTTCAGGATATCAGGATTTGGATGATGCCTCTAGGATAAGAGAGAAAGATATATAGAGAGAGAAAGAAAGAGAGAGAGAAAGAGAAAGAGAGAGAGATATAGATAGATAGAGAGAGAGAGAGAGAGAGAAAGAGAGTAAAGAGAGTAAAGAAAGAGCGGGAGAGGGAAGAGAGAGCTCAGTTAGGCGTGAAAAGAAATATGATAAATCAAAACGACGATATGACTGTAGTCATGGAAACAATACTCCATCATTACTGCCATCTTGGTAGTTGAATTATTCCAGTCAATACTGTGTAACGCCTAACTACACCCTTACCTAACCTAAACTAGTCTTACCTATCCTAACCTAACCTAACCTAACGTAACCTAATCTACTGAAAAGCCTCAGAAAACTCGAGAAATTCAGGAAAAATTATAAGAAGAAAAGACGGCTGATGGCAGCAAGCTTCAGAAAAATTTCGAAAAAAAGAGAGCAAGTAAAGAGAAAAGAGAGCAAGTAAAGAGAATACGAGAGTACTTGAAGGAAGGGGGAAAGTGGACGAAGCGTTTATCCCTTCAATACCGTGACATAATTTTTCATTTATCTATTAATTAATCTATTCACTTACCTATTTGCTTATTCATTTTCTTGTCTATGTATATGTTCATTCATTTAATTCTACTTATTTTCTATTGATTTATTCATTTGCATTTCATTTATCTAATTCAACATTCATTTATTCATTTATTTATCAGTCTACCTTCTTACTTGTTCCTTTATTTCTACTTATCTTTCTCTTAATTCATTCATTTATATATTCGTTTTTCTAATTCATCATTTATTCATCTATTTTTACCTGTCTACCCACTTACTCATATCTTTATTTATTTCTAATTATTTTTCTACTAATTAATTCATTTATATACTCATTTATCTCTTTCCTCACTCATTTATTTATTTATCTATTTATTTATTTATCTACCGTAGGATGGGGGTAACCGGGCCATCACTGGGGGCAAATGGGCCATATAAAAGTTATTCACTTTTTTAATCGAAATTGGTTTTAAAACATTTCACTTTTACCCGGAATAAATAGCTACCTCCATTTTACCAGAATTTGATTTACCAGTTGTAACATAATTTTTAATACATGAATAACTTTTATATGACCCATTTACCCCAGTGATGGCAA
Organism: Oratosquilla oratoria; assembly: GCF_046742065.1. Lineage (NCBI taxonomy): Eukaryota > Metazoa > Arthropoda > Malacostraca > Stomatopoda > Squillidae > Oratosquilla > Oratosquilla oratoria. Next base: position 24,797,178 of record NC_134820.1, on the reverse strand, counting down.
GATTACCCCATTCTACGGCATTTATCTACCTAATTATTCACTTTGTTTCTATAATTAATGCTACATCGTTGTATCCAGCAAGGTGTGAAACTCGACACCAAAATGTGTTTCGACCAATCAAGACGTAGTCTTGTTGCGGAACCTCAATTAATATTTTTGACTTTCGCTGGAAGAAAATACAAAATAGAATACAAAATATTGCATCACCGTACAGAGAGACTATAGTAAGAAGAAAGAACTCGTATATGCTTAGAAGAAAGGAATTGAGTTATGGAAAAGAGCGAAAAAAATAATAAAAAAGGTACATACATATACCCATGGAATTTGTGGGGAAATCCGAAGGTCAGCGATTTGGTCCAAACTTGCGCCACAAGTACACAGTGGGATAGGGTGCACATGAGCGTAGACAGCAGAATCCTGGGACCAAGGGTGTGGCGGTGAGAGCCCTCCAAAGTTCCGCCAAATGACGTATATGCCTGTGGCACGGATACCGTGTGCCTGAAGAGTGGGATAGGGTGCACACCAGCGTAGGCAGCAGAATCCTGAGACCAAGGGTGTGGCGGTGAGAGCCCTCCAAACTTCGACCTTTTGACGTTTATGCCTGTGGCAGGGATACCGTGTGCGCCCGGACCTGTGGGTGTCATAGCGGGTAAATCGGTGGTGACCAAATAGCAATAATAAAAAAATAAAAAAAAAAGCATAAAAACTAAATCCACCCATTCCATTCCCAAATACTCCACTCTCATCCACCCCATCCCTTTCCTCTTATCTTGGTTCTTCTTGGATGACGGGTCATCCCTGCATCTCGCCCATTGCCCAGGGTCAGAGGCAGTGTCGCAAGGTAGTAACACACACACACACACACACACACACACACACACACACACACACACACACACACACACACACACACAAAAAAAAAAAAAAATTGATACGGACCAAGAGGCGTCCTGCATAAGTCTTTGATATAGTTTTTAACTAAAGTTTTGAGTCACTTTATCATCATCCTTAAATAAACACAACTCATCCTCTCTCTGTTATGCTCTATTACGCTATGTTCTACCTTAGCCTGTTCTTCCCATTTCTGCTTCTCTGTTGTGTTCTGCTATCTTTTATTGCGGTCTTCTCTGCTGTTTTATGCTCTGCTACGAAACCTGCTGCCTCATTTCACTCATATTGTGCTGTCCGGTGCCCCAAGAAAAAAAAAAAAAAAATTCTGCTGGTTCATTTCACCTTCATCACCAGACACACTCCCAAGAAAAAAATACACAGAAGCTTTTCCACTCCAGCCTCCAGGATATGTACAGAAGTCCGGAGGGAATTTCAATCACGTTTCGGTGGAGTGGGCAATTATGAAACGCCTTTGAAGAAGAAATTCCCATTGGATCCGTTACTGGCTGAGCCGGAGAGCCATTGGCTGACCCGGAGAGCCTCTGGCTGACCCGGAGAGCCTTCTGGCTGACCCGGAGAGCCTTCTGGCTGACCCGGAGAGCCTCTGGCTGACCCGGAGAGCCTTCTGGATGACCCGGAGAGCCTTTGGCTGACCCGGAGAGTCTTTGGCTGACCCGGAGAGCCTTCTGGCTGACCCGGAGAGCCTTCTGGCTGACCCGGAGAGCCTTTGGCTTAACCGGAGAGCCTCTGGTTGACCCGGGGAGCCTTCTGGCTAACCCGGAGAGCCTTCTGGCTGATCCGGAGAGCCTTTGGCTGACCCGGAGAGCCTTCTGGCTGACCCGGAGAGCCTTTGGCTGACCCGGAGAGCCTTCTGGATGACCCGGAGAGCCTCTGGTTGACCCGGAGAGCCTTTGGCTGAGCCGGAGAGCCTCTGGATGACCCGGAGAGTCTTTGGCTGACCCGGAGAGCCTTCTGGCTAACCCGGAGAGCCTTCTGAATGACCCGGAGAGCCTCTGGATGACCCGGAGAGCTTCTGGCTGACCCGGAGAGCCTTTGGCTGACCCTGAGAGCCTTTGGCTACCAGGAATAGAGGAACCATGAAACCGGGAAAGAGGACGGGCGAGCAAGAGTCTTACAGTCTATTGGTAGGTTGGTTTCAGACTCAAAAATCGTAACTGTTGATCAAAGGGGTATTTGGTGATCATACAGACAAATGTCATTTGTGCGAGACAAGAGTTACAAAGACCCAATTAAGTTTGTAATTGCTCCCTCTGCCTCAATGAAACATTTTTCCTTTCCTTCTCATTGCATTCAGAGTAGCTACCTTTTGGTAACAGACGAATAAACATGACTGTAGAAATTGCACCCATATTGATCCCTTTCCTGTGAATAGAGTATGCCTCTGCTATAAATAAATAAATAAATAAATAAATGAATAAATAAATAAATAAAAATGTCCCCGGCAACCAAAGCAAGCAAACAAGTAACCTTTCAATGGGTTTTATTAAGTTCATCTTTATACCATGTTAATGATTTATCGATAAATAAATGAATAAATAAATAAATAAAAATGTCCCCGGCAACCAAAGCAAGCAAACAAGTAACCTTTCAATAGGTTTTATTAAGTTCATCTTTATACCATGTTAATGATTTATCGGACATACACACTTGTGGAATGAAAAAGTACACAAAAATAATGTTTTATATTTTTGTCTGTTTTTATGATTACATGAGACTTGTTAACCCACTGTCGGAGAATGAGATTAGATGGACAGAAAATCTGTATATTTCGACCACTATCTGTGGTCCTCTTTAGTAGAATGCTGAAGAGGACCACAGACAGTGGTCGAAATATACAGATTTTCTGTCCATCATATCTCATTCTCCGATAGGGGGTCAATAAGTCTCATTTTAAAAATGTGCTACTACATTATACCTTACTTATAATTACGTTTGCCTTCAATTCTTATGTTTTCATTTTTTTTCAACTTCGCTTTGATTGAAGGAAAGTGAAGCTCTAGTTCGATCGAACACGGATACCAGTAACTGCCACTTGCCTATTCCATTGCATTACAACGAAGGAATTTCTGGATAGGGCATGGGGAGCGTAGATTCTTTTGCAAACTAAACTGTTTGGGTAGAACTGAAATACTCCCCTCTCTATATCTTCCTTTCTTTCGCCCGCTCTCTCTCTTTTTCTTTCTCTCTCTCTCTGTACCTCCTTACCTCTCTCTTTCTGTCGCTCTCTCTCTCTCACACACACGCACGCACGCACGCGCACACACAAACATACACACACACACACACACATTCGCACACACACACACACACTCACACACACACACACACACACTCACACACACACACACGCACACATACACACAAATATATTATATATAAATATATATACATACATATATATATATATATATATATATATATATATATATGTACCAACCTAGCAAACGCTTTGCTTTTACGCTATTATCTTAACTACTGCAAGTTTGGAGGAGTTGAATTTATTTATATTTTTTTCCAGAGACAAAACCCGAGGCAACAGAATAAACTATGACAACTAAAGTTAGCACAAACGCACTCGACGTAATTACAAGGAGAGGCAAAGGCTCACTGCTGTGCCAGAAGCCAAATACCAAACAAAACTACAAAACAAAAAAACAAAAACAAACACAAACGCTGATTGCGTGCTTACAATTGTGTTTCTCAAAATTTACGACACCTGTTGTTTGAAAAGAGAGAAATATTATTTGAAGAATTTTCCGCCCACGCTTATGATCCCACGCCTTCACGCCCACCAGTATACCCACACTCTATAGTACAAGCCGTTACTATCTACCATGAGCAATGGTCACGGTGTGCGGTGTGTGCAAACTCACAGAAATATTCATAGGTTGGGTTATATGTATTCCGAATTCTCGTCTGGGAGGGTAATAATTATCTAAGACGAGTTCATTACGTCATACAAGATAATGATGAAAAATCACACACACACACACACACACACGACTCGGTGTCGCGGTTGGTAGAGCACTGGACTGGGAAGTACGGTGGTGCTCGCAGTACCTAGTTCGAATACTGCCCAGGGCCGAAATTATTTCGGTATCGCTGTGCTTCGGGTCGTTATTCTGACTCACGTGGGCGAGGAGTTGGGTGTGTGTGTGTGTGTGAAAGGTCATAGCATTACCCATAGATCGGTCATACGAGCTCTGAGCTCTCTTCCGGGAGGGAAATAGCTGTCGATCACGAGTCCAACACGTGATCCAAAGACCAAGGTGAATGTGAAAGGTGAATACACACACACACACACACACACACACACACACACACACACACACACACACACACACACACAAATTGGACGAAACAATTATGTGTGCAAACACTATACATGAATTTAAGACCAAACTAGATGTTGCGAGATACAAAGACGGGACACCATGAGCATAGCTACCCCTTCCCGTAGAA
>NC_134820.1:24780304-24782804 GCF_046742065.1 Oratosquilla oratoria | reverse complement strand
CTTTCTAGTGAAAGACAGCGTTTTGCTGCCAGGGAGGTAAATTTTTTTTTTAAAGAATGACCCTAAAACTCAAAAAAAAAAAAAAAAAAAAAAAAAAAAAAAAAAAAAAAAAAAAAAAAAAAAAAAAAAAAAAAAAAAAAAAAAAAAAAAAAAAAAAAAAAAAAAATTAAACCCAAATAACGAATTCACAGGGAAGGCACATTTACAAATGTTGAAAAAAAAAATCTAAAACATCCATTTAGTACAAAATATAGTTAATTTTTTTATCATCATCATTAATTTTTTAATTAATTATTCATTTTTAATTATATGAACTTTATATGCACTTTAATTTTTTAAAGATCCTTCCATACATACTGGAGCTTTTATTATTATTTATTTTTTATTACTTTTTTTCTTTTTTTCTTTTTAAGAGGGAGGGTGGAGGGGTGTGGAGTGCATTCAGGGATGGAATGGGTGGGAATGATTTTATGCCTTTTCCTTTTTGGCTACCTCCCTTGTAAGGGGGAAAAAGCCTTGGTATATGTATGTATGTATGTTATTACACAATGTCTATTTTTGATTCCTCTTCGTAATTATAGGGCAATTATATATTCTCTTTGAGGACTATGGAAGAAACATGAAAGTGATAAATAAGAAATTTAAGGAGTGTAGTAAGTGACAAATGATAAAAGTCACCGTCTTTTTTTAACAGAGGAGAGCAGTCTCCGATAACATAAAATAAAATGTTGCATAACTCTTGCTATATATACCAAAAAAAAAAAAAAAAAAAAAAAAAAAAAAAAAAAACCAGAGGCCCATTTAGGAAAGAGAAATGCGAAGAGAATTACATCGAACTCAAAATTACCGGTGGGCAGACACTACAAAAACGTATTTACTTCGCGGTTGGCAAGCGTGTGTCCAATGACACACACAGACCCCTTTACCCATTTAATACACAACAACGTACACCCAGTAATTGCTTCGTGATGACCAAGGCCTCATTATCCACAACAGCCTATGTTCGGCAATTTCCTTCTCGTTGTCCTTCTCCGCTAATGATCCCCCTTCTCGGCCCCTGAAACTTCCTCCCGAGGGCATAGCCATCTCCCCGGCCACTCGACTGAAGGCTTCTGAAATCCATTCGGCTTTCTGTCCTGAAGGAAGACGCGCTGTAAGAGTCCTTGGCCGTAGTTACAGGCTTCTTGGGTATTGTTATGACTTAAAGACGTCAGGAAATCTTGTGCGAGAGAGATTATGGGTTCCAGACCAAAAGAAGAAACCTGGTAGTCTTCAGTTTGGTGTCCGCTACTTCCAGCTACATAAGGTTGTCTTCACGGAAATAGAGCCCGTTTAGAGCGTCGACATTTTTTTTTTTTTTTTTTTTTTGCAAGAAATATCATGAGATCCAGACTAAAAGGAGAGATCCTGGTACTCTTCAATTAAGTGCCCGCTACTCCCAGATGCATAAGGTTGCCTTTATAGAAACAGAACCCATTTAGAACGTCGCTATGTTGAAGATGATAGTCCTAGTCTTCTCGTCTACATTTCATTTCTCCCTCTTTCACTCCTTCCTTCACTCCCTCTCTCCCACCTTCCTTGTATTCCTCCCTTTCGTCCTCTTTACACTCAAAGTATTTTTTCCTTTTTTTTTATTATGAAAGATATTAAGGTTTCTTACTTACATCTGTTGAAGTATCTATAAATTATTCTTATTTGTACAAGTCGTTATTTCTACTTAGTTCCATTACGTTTACTCTGGTTGAATATTCTCCGTCATCTTTCAGATAAGTTAGAGTGTCTAGATCCTCAATATTCAATAGATACGAGAAGTTAAATTTCCTCTTCCATGATGTTTTGGATCATCAGGAAATTCTGAGAAACATCATCTGGAATTCTGCTCTCTCTCTCTCTCTCTCTCTCTCTCTCTCTCTGTCAGAATACACAGCAATGTAACTCCTGCCAAGCTGGAAGCAGTGATTCATATATGTTCTTCTCCGTTTCAAACGCATTTCCTTTCTTCGCTTTAAACGAGGATCGTTCGTCCATCAGAAGCCAATTTCTGCGAAAAGAATCGTCACATTTCTCATATACATTTCCTTATCTGGGGCAAATGGCAGTCACCATCATTAACTCCTATACATTAAAGTAAACCTGAGTGTTTTCCTTTTTGGCTACCTCCCTTGTAAGGGCGAAAAAGCCTTGGTATATGTATGTATGTATGTATGCATGTTATTACACAATGTCTATCTTCGATTCCTCTTTGTAATTATAGGGCAAATATTTATTCTCTTTGAGGACTATGGAAGAAACATGAAAGTGTGTCTGTTGTTGTTAATTTATCTATTAGTCTAATCTTCCCATCCCGTATGGATTATTGATTACAGCAAATACTTTAACGATTCTAGTGACGTATATACAGACCATAGATACGTATTACTCTTTAATAAGTGGAAATTGACCTCTTTTCAAATAAAATTACTGACTAGATGTGTTTGGTTGAAGTAAATTGGGCTCTACA
>NC_134820.1:24635304-24775304 GCF_046742065.1 Oratosquilla oratoria | reverse complement strand
TTCCTACACTTCATTTTCTTATCACTATTCTCCACTATTTTCCGGAAGGTGCCAAGATGGGAGGGAGGGAGGAGGGTGGAGGGGAGTGGAATATATAGGAAATGGAATGGGTGTGGAGTGGTTTCTGTTCCTTTTCATTTTTGGCTACCCCCACGTGTAGGGGGGGAAAAAGCCTTTGGTATATGTATGTATGTATTTTCCACGCCTCATCGGAGTCTACATCCATGCTTTAGTCATCGTACCTTTCGCCAGAGGAACATGTAGTGCCATTAAGGTTTCTCGGAGGCGACGACCCTCCCTCCCCTTTATTGCGGCAAGTTAATGGGAAATGGCGCTCCGGAGTCCCTCCTTGGGCGACGTGACCGAGTTTTACGCCCCCGACAGACGAGCGGGTTGGCCGCCGCGGGTGCAAAGCGGGTCAGCCGCCGCGGAACCGCTTTATATTGATTCCTATGTAAAACACTATGTAAACCTCTCGTCTGACATAGCCAGGCGGGCTGGCCGCGGCGGTTTCAAGTGGGGAAATGCGTCTCACCCGCCGCGGTCAGGCGGGTAGACCGCCCGTGTGACATCAGCCTTAGGGTCTCACTCGATTAAGTGCCACTCCTATTGGGTTATTATCCCCAACTTCGATGAATTCCCGAAATCGTATTCTTAAAACTTCCTGAGTTATGGGGCTGCATTGCCTATGTTTTCACACACAAATCAGACCACGCTAACCGAGGAAAGGAAATTGGTTGCTAGCGGTGGGTTCGAGTCCTGCGCGCGACTGTCATGTATATTATCTGATATATAAGGTATGTTACATCAAAAGGATTAGAGTTTTGTTCTTTTTTGCTAAATAAGATCACTCCGCGGTGACCAGATGTAATTGGGACTGTGAATGAATACTTAAGTGCATAGCAATTCTTAAGGGGAAAAAGGTGAGAAAGTGCCTCGTATTATGTTCTTACAACCGATCATGTAAGGGTGGCATTGAACATTCCTTGTGTGTTGTACACACGTACTTGTAGTATTGTGTATTTATTGTTGTATATTGATTTTATTGTTGCCAATGTATATTTCCGTGTGTGTTGTACATACGTACTTGTAGTATTGTGTATTTATTGTTGTATATTGATTTTATTGTTGCCATTGTATATTTACGTGTGTGTTGTGTATACATACTTGTAGTATTGTGTACTTATTATTGTATATTTATTTTATTGTTGCCATTGTATATTTCCGTGTGTTGTACATATGTACTTGTAGTATTGTGTACTTATTGTTGTATATTGATTTTATTGTTGCCATTCTATATTCCATGTATGTTGTGCATACGTACTTGTAGTATTGTGTATTTATTGTTGTATATTGATTTTATTGTTGCCCTTGTGTATTCCTTGTGTGTTGTACACACGTACTTGTAGTATTGTGTATTTATTATTGTATATTGATTTTATTGTTGCCACTGTATATTTCCGTGTGTTGTACATACGTACTTGTAGTATTGTGTATTTATTGTTGTATATTGATTTTATTGTTGCCATTGAATATTCCTTGTGTGTTGTACATACGTACTTGTAGTATTGTGTATTTATTGTTGTATATTGATTTTATTGTTGCCATTGTATATTTCCGTGTGTTGTACATACGTACTTGTAGTATTGTGTATTTATTGTTGTATATTGATTTTATTGTTGCCATTGTATATTTCCGTGTGTTGTACATACGTACTTGTAGTATTGTGTATTTATTGTTGTATATTGATTTTATTGTTGCCATTGTATATTTCCGTGTGTTGTACATACGTACTTGTAGTATTGTGTATCTATTGTTGTATATTGATTTTACTGTTGTCACTGTATATTCCTTGTGTGTTGTGCATACGTACTTGTAGTATTGTGTACTTATTGTTGTATATTGATTTTATTGTTGCCATTTTATATTCCTTGTGTGTTGTGCATACGTACTTGTAGTATTGTGTATTTATTGTTGTATATTGATTTTATTGTTGCCATTGTATATTTACGTGTGTGTTGTGCATACGTACTTGTAGTATTGTGTATTTATTGTTGTATATTGATTTTATTGTTGCCATTGTATATTCCTTGTGTGTTGTACATACGTACTTGTAGTATTGTGTATTTATTGTTGTATATTGATTTTATTGTTGCCATTTTATATTCCTTGTGTGTTGTGCATACGTACTTGTAGTATTGTGTATTTATTGTTGTATATTGATTTTATTGTTGTCATTATATATTCCTTGTGTGTTGTACATACGTACTTGTAGTATTGTGTACTTATTGTTGTATATTGATTTTATTGTTGCCATTGTATATTCACGTGTGTGTTGTACATACGTACTTGTAGTATTGTGTATTTATTGTTGTATATTGATTTTATTGTTGACATTATATATTTCCTTGTGCTTTTTTTGTAATCGAACCATACGATTCGTGTATATTTTCCCGCGAATCTTAGCGCCTCCACGCCAGTCTTGGTTCTGCCTCCTACGTGAAAACACATATTGTCTAAAATTCAGTGGTTTCCAAACTTTTTTTTTTTAGTTTTACAATTATACGTACTAAGTTAACCTTAATCTTAATGCCGGGTACCGTAATGTTTTCTTGATTTTATTTTATTTTATTCTATTTTCAATTTTTTTTTTCAGCCCTCCATTACCCCCGAAAATGTGTTACCTCCCCCCCCCCCAGGGGGTAATTTACCCACAGTTTGGGAACCACTGGTCTAAATAGTGTTGTACAATTGTTAATTTATTCATATTCAGTGTTTCATTGACCACCCATATACAATCAACTACTTCAAAGACCCCGATTTGGTTCCTGGCAGCTACCAACGAACACCATTTGCTAAAGCATTAAGGGCCATTTACACGGTCGAACAGTTTGACAAACCAGGTTTGTCAGACAAGTGTTTGAAGTGAGGTTTGACCTTGTGAATGGGCTATTTGGTCGTCAAACACTTTTGTCGAACGTGTTTGACAACCAAATACCCTATTCACACGGTCAAACATCACTTCAAACACTTGTTTGACAAACCGGGTTTGTCAAACCGTTTGACCGTCTAAATGCCCCTTTACACAAACACACAACACAGAGATGACGGATAAGCCGTAGTGAAACACTTTGTGGATAGAAAAGAGACTTTCGGTGATATTCTTAAAAAAAAACCCTTTCCTTGTATAAATCTTATATAAATCCTTGGAAGGGAAAGATTTATATAAGGAAAGATATTTTTTTTAAGAATACCACCGTAAGAATCTTACTGTGGTATTCTTATAAAAAAATCCTTATATAAATCTTATATAAATCCTTGGAATGGAAAGATTTATATAAGGAAAGATTTTTTTAAGAATACCACCGTAAGAATCTTGCTGTGGTATTCTTAAAGAAAAAAATCTTTCCTTATATAAATCTTTCCCTTCCAAGGATTTATATAAGATTTATATAAGATATATATTTTTTTTTTAAAGAATTCCTTTTCCACTCTAACCCGCTGGACGAGTTGGTTAGAGCGTCGCCGCTTGCGGCGGAGGTCGGTAGGTTCCACGCTACAAGGTTTTCCGTAAGGGGCACCGTTCTTGCCTCCTGATAAGGGAGTTAGCGACGTTAAACCGAATCAGAAGAGCCAAACCCATCAGGTCTTTGATGGGGATGACAGGTGGTAATGGACATGGAACTGCCTAGTGTAGGCCCTATGGTCTCTTGCAGTCTCCTTCATTCTTACGTTCTTAATGTTGAATGTTATGAGCCAAATGCACTTCCATCAGTTCTTTCATGGGGATGACAGGTGGCAATGGACATGGAACTGCCTAGTGTAGGCCTTATGGTCTCTCGCAGTCTCCTTCATTCTTACGTTCTTATGTTGAATGCAAACGCTGACCGTCACCATTTACTCTTGCATTCCGCCCAAATGATTTCATTCTTCCGTCGAGCTCTGGTGACCTCGGCTGGCGGCACACTTTGAAAGCGGGGTCAATGACGTCACAACAAGTGACACGAAGCCATAAAAGGTCATCCTCAAGGTCATTTCGCATATCGTATTCTGACTCCAAAAAAAGTATTCCGACAAATTTATATTTCGTATTGCGAATACTAACAGACATTAACATTTGATTTATTCATAAACACATGTATATACGTTATGTGAAAAAACAGGGCATGTGTTCAGAATGAATATCGATGCTGTACACACAGTTCTGAACAAAATGTGCAGGTGTGGGGGATTTGTGCACATCTGTACAACATATACGAACAGGTGTGGATACATATATCCCATATATATCTTTATATGAACCGCATATGCTGACATGAATACATGCATGAAGATACACATGCATATATAAACCTACATTTATTAATAAATGCATATGTTCATGTAAATCGTTATGTAAATATACATGTGTGCATCAATAGATGAAATTTATGCATACACATAAACATATGAATATACATAAAGACAGTAATTATATATATCCATACGTACATGCAAAATATTTGAAAGTATGTATTGTATATATATATATATATATATATATATATATATATATATATATATATATATATATATATGTGTGTGTGTGTGTGTGTGTGTGTGTGTGTGTGTGTGTGTGTGTGTGTGTGTGTGTGTGTGTGTGTGTGTGTGTGTGTGTTGTTATGTTTTCCGACCAGTTTCTCCCTGTACGTTTTTCATAGTGTTCGTTGTTTGAGAGAGAATTCTAATCCACAACGTAAATGCGCCACGGAATCTAAATCTAAATTCCCCCAAACTATTCAAATCAAAGGAAGAGTAAAGCTCAAAGTAACATCAACGCAAAGGTAAATGGTAAAGACCTCTATCGTCGATTACTTTTTAAAGAGAGAGAGAGAGAGAGAGAGAGAGAGAGAGAGAGAGAGAGAGAGAGAGAGAGAGAGAGAGAGAGAGAGAGAGAGAGAAAGAGAAAAAGAGAAAGAGAAAAAGAGAAAGAGAAAAAGAGAAAGAGAAAAAGAGAAAGAGAAAAAGAGAGAGAAAAAGAGAAAGAGAAAAAGAGAAAGAGAGAGTGAGGATGGAGCATTAGAAAGTCTACTTAACTCCCTTAACTACTTTGGTTAAACGAATGCTGAGGAAACTCTTCCATCATTACTGAGAACAGAAATTATAAAATCATTTATCATTAACTAAGACTTAATGTCGACGTTATCTAACCTAACTGAAAATCCTCCGACACTCGCGAGAACAGAATCGATGAAGTTCGCCAACGAAGAAAATTGCCCAGATCGACCAAAACCCGAAGTATATTCAAGCCAAAGAAGAAGGGACGCGGAAGAAGCCTCGAAGTGTCAATCTAGCCCAGGGTTCCTCAACCAGGGTTCCTCGGAACCCTAAGGTTCCGCAAAATGATCCTAATGTTCCGCAAAGGGACCCTAAGGGTTCCGCAAAAGGACCCTAAGGTTCCGCAAAAGGTCCCTAAGGGTTCCGCGAGAACAAGTGAGATAAGCTACCGCATTTTTTTTTTTTTATTTAATTTCATATACGTAATATAATTAAACACGCACGACATATTCTTGGTTATTGTGATAATGTAACATAGACACCATCCTATCTAACCTATTATTACGATGAAAATGAAATGAGAAAGATATGTTTTTTTTATCTTATTTTTTTATTTCATTTATTTATTTATTTATGTTTATTTTATTTATTTTATTTTATTTTATTATATTTTATTTATTTATTTTTATTTTATCTATTATTATTATTTATTATTATTTTATTAATTTATTTATTATTTTATTTATTATTATTGTTATTTATTATTATTTTATTTATTATTTTATTTATTATTATTATTATTATTATTATTATTATTTTTTTTTTTTTTTGCGCAGTGGTTCCTTGATACATCCAATTCATTTCAAAGGTTACGCAAGGGTTAAAAAGGTTTGAGAATCGTCGATCTAGTCAATACTGACCTTCTGCCTCCCCGGAAACTCGCTTGTCGAAGCTTCTCGCCTTCGAAACGAGGCCGACTTCGAGAGAAACCCTCCACGACATATTGGACACGAGACTTGGCCGTGAGGGTGAGGGGACGGGGTGGGAGGGGGTGAGCTTCCTGACCTGTTACCACCTCGATTCGGAAAGATGTCCTTCCCTTTCCTCTTCCTCGTCCGTCGCATCACGGGAGAGACTTCTGGTTCAATGATGAAGCTCTTCTCTAAGAGTGTCATATGATGGTGGGAATTCCTTGCACGTGTATGTATGCGTGTATGTATGTGTATTCGTGTATGTGTAATTGTATTTAAGCGTTTACGTACACATGTACGTTTTGTGTACATGTATGTGTATATTAATGTGTACATGTATGTGTATGTGTACGTATGCGTGTATGTGTATGTATTCGTGTATGTGTGCTTGTATTTAAGCGTTTACGTACACATGTACGTTTATGTGTGCATTTTCGTGTACGTGTATGTGGACGTTTACGTGGTTTGTACATGTACGTGAGTGGAGCGTTGTATGTGCATGTTGCGTGCGTGCGTGTGTGTGTGTTTGTGTGTGTGTGTGTATGTGTGTGTGTGTATGTGTGTGTGTATGTGTGTGTATGTGTGTGTGTGTGTGTGTTTATTTCACCTTGGTCTTTGGATCACGTGTTGGACTCGTGAACGACAGCTATTTTCCTCCCGGAAAAGAGCTCAGAGCTCGTATGACCGATCTATAGGTAATGCTGTGACCTTACACGCACACATACACCCAACTCCCCGCCCATGAGAGTTGGAGTAACGACTCGAAGCGCAGCGATACTGAAATTATTTCAGCCCTACGCAGGATTCGAACCCGGACCGCCGTAGTGACGGTCGGAGACTCTACCAACCACGCCACCGAGTCGCGTATGTATATGTGTGCGTGTATGTGTATGTGTATTTACCAAGTTGTATTTACCTAGTTGTATTTTACGAGGTACGGGAAGGGAAACTATGCTCGTGATGTCCCGTCTTTGTATCTGGCAGTGTCTAGTTTGCTCTCAAATATGTGTATAATTTTTTTTAATACATTATTGTTTTATCCAGTGTGTGTGTGTGTGTGTGTGTGTGTGTGTGTGTGTGTGTGTGTGTGTGTGTGTGTGTGTGTGTGTGTGTGTGTGTGTGTGTGTGCACATGTATTCACCTCGGATCTGCTGCAGCCTCTTTTCGAGACAGCCAGACACCACCCTACGGCAGTGAGCTCAGAGCTCATTATTAGCAGATCTCTGGGTAGGTCTGAGACCACTCACACTCCATGTGTGCGTGTGTGTGTGTGTGTGGGTGTGTGTGCACATATGTGTGCGTGTGTGTGTGTGGGTGTATGTGTGCACATGTGTGTGCGTGTGTGTGTAGAGAAAGAGGGCGGCTTCATGTTGCATAATAATACCTCAAGGACTTTCACAATGGTCTTCTTTATAAAGTAATAGCCTAATGCTAATACTACGTATTACATATGAATGTATTCATGCCCATCTATGCCACAGAAATGTAAATGAGGTCTAGCAAAGCGGATATCATTAAACTTCATAATATTCAACGAAGCTTTATGAATAATATAATAAACCTGATTACTTTGGTGCAAATTATATTTACTCTACATACTTTGCCAGAACTCTCTTAGATTAAAGTTCTCGTCACCATACCCTTAGGTATATTATATATATATATATATATATATATATATATATATATATATATATATATACATATATTTATTTATTTATTTATATATATATATATATATATACATATATTTATATATATATTTATATATATATATACATATATTTATATATATATATATATATATATATATATATATATATATATTATATATAATCACGATAATAATAATAATCATAATATTAATGATAACAATCATGTTAATGATAATGATAATGATAATGTTAATAATAATGATTATAATCATGATAATAATAATAATAATAATAATAATAATAGTAATAATAATAACAACAATAATAATAATAAAATAAAAAATGAAGACCCCTGTTTTAGAGTGTTCTAGTATGCTGGGCAAAGGGGGATGATCTCGGTAGCCGTTAAACGTCTCCTGTCGTAAACAATATATCCTTTTCTTTTCTTACATGTAAAATGGTAGCGGTATCATTTCTAGATGACGTCAGCACGTATTCCTTGAATCTGGTTAGGTCAACCGAGGTCACACTTAAAGAGGTTCCTCAAGGAGCTCCTTCAGCGGGAGGGCTTCTGGTCAAAGATGTTCCTCGTTGTCATCTGGGGCTTCCTCCTCTTGGGCTACCTCAGCCCTTTCCTCTTTGTCCCTGGGCTTCTATGGAGGAGGAGAGAGGAAGAAGCCAAAGAGGTTCCTCGCGAGTCTGACGGAGGCGACAACGATGAAGTTCTTCGTGAAAAAGCCCCAAAACGAGGTTTCGTGGTGATCGAGATGGAGGAGTGAAATGTCCTATGTCGGGAAATAGGACAAAAGGACCCGTATTTGGGAAAGTACGCATATAGGAGTAAAAGGCATTTGTGTGCACCCCTCTCCCTATATTCGACCTTGTTTAAGCTTCAGAGTACCGAGAAAAAAAAATCTAGCACTAATTCTTACGAGTTACCTCAATTTACTTTGTTGCCTAATATGGACGTAGAGGTCAGCTGGTCTGCTGGATGCACGTAAGGGAAGTGAGGTTTTCAAAACACAGTGTAAGCTTTTTTGTTATGCAACGGGAAACTATAAAATGTTTACGGGAAAATAAACACAAATGGCCGGCAAACACCGTTACGGAAGAGAAAACACTTTTGAGCTCAAGGGTTATAAAAATCTCTTTATGCCTTTGTTCTTTTTAACAAGGTAATGTCCTTTGTAGGCGGAAATGGCCGAGGTTTCTCGAGACGACCTTTTTTTTTCCCAAGACCTTTTTTTTTTTATCATCAGAGATTTTTCCCCCAGAATATTTCCGGCGAAAAACCTTTCCCGGACACAGACATTCCCGGACACAAAAATTCCCGGACACAAAAATTCGCGAAGGGAACTATTCCCATCATTATTGCCACTGTGATCTATACCAGTTCCCACAAATAAGCGAATTTTTTTTTACCACAAAACTCCCACAAGGAAATCTGGAATTCCACATTTTTTTTCCACAAAAGAAGGAATTACTATATACACAAGTTCAATGCAACATATAATTTCCTCACAAAACATCCCATGTGAGCTAATTTCTCCCACAAATTTGTGGAAAACTCCCACAAAATGGCATCCCCGATTCATAGGTCGTGAATAGCACAGGGATAAACTAGATAAACACCATATGAGGACGGAGCCTTTATTTGTACGACGTTTCGCTTATTACAGCTTTTTCAAGTACTTGAAAAAGCTGTAATAAGCGAAACGTCGTACAAATAAAGGCTCCGTCCTCATATGGTGTTTATCTAGTCAATCTTGTCGGCAGACTGCCACTTTCAGCACAAGGATAAATGATATTGAAGTCTGAATCGAGGTCTCTTCTCTGAGTTGTTGGGAAACACAGGAGCTCAGGGAGCTTTTCATGAAATGAACAACAAATCTTAACCAACTTCCGTCCAAATATGAAACTAATTAATGTTATCTACGTATTCATTTGTTTCTTTGTTTGCTTGTTTGCTGAACTATTAATTCATTTATTCATTCACTCATTGACTATTATTTTATTAGTTTAATTCTTTGTTTATTCTGTTTACTTGTTTACTGATTTTTTCACCAATCTAACCATTTCTATTTTCACTAATAAATGAATGAGATAATTATTTCATATATTCATTCATTGATTTATTGATGTACTTTTATCAACTTATTTATCTTTTTATCTAGCTATTCAATTTGTGTATTAATTTCATAGAGGAAGTTATCATAATAAAGAAAAATATTAGTTTTCGATTGAAAATCAAAACAAAATTCTGTAAATATGCATAAATGCCTTCAAGTTCTTAACATACTCAGATAAGAGGAAGGGTGGAGGGGTGTGGAGTGTATTCAGGGATGGAATGGGTGGAAATGATTTTATGCCTTTCCCTTTTTGGCTACCTCCCTTGTAAGGGGAGAAAGCCTTGGTATATGTGTATATATATATATATATATTATATATATATATATATATATATATATTAATTATGAAGAAGATTAATTCTGTTAGGAAAAATAAAAAGAAACTAGAATGAGTTTCTCATCTGTTCCGGCGAACTCAGTCCTTGGTCGGCCATGTGCAGACCGTCACTGAAGAGTTCACGAGATTTGGTCCCCTTTCTGATTTCATTCTGCAAATTTGGGTCTAATTGGCTTGCACCAAGTTAATGTTGGCCTTGGGATTTTCCTTTTCCACCTCCTCTTCCTCCTCCTCCTCCTCCTTCCTTTCTTCCTTCACCTCTTCCTCCTCCTCCTCCTGACTGCCTTTTCCCGGGAAGGTTTCTGATTTTTCCCAGGAACACGCGACGTTCTATTAGACTCTGGTCGCTCATGCAAATTTCGAAGGGCATTGATCGAAAGTTAAACATATTGAACGATAACCAGAAAGCTTCGCACACAAGGTATTTCTGAGCCATTTTTGCAACACTTTATTTCTTTAAAAGATGTCCAGGAATAAGTTTCAAACACAAGATCTTTAGGCCCTTTATCAAGGCTTTGTTTACAATAGATTAGGAGAAATAATGTTCAACCCGATCCCTCCGATAGATCTTTACACACAGATACATGTTTCTCCAAAGAGATCTGACTGAAACTTCCCTACGAACCAAAAAAGAAAAAGAAAAAAGAAAAATATTCATAGAAAATTATATCGCAGAACCTACGAAGCACTTGCCTCGTCCTTGGCACCGCATTTCGTCCGCCCGACTCCGACGGAAATAAACATTTCCGTCGGAAAAATGGCGAAATGTGTCGGAAGCAGATGCAATCAATTTGATACTACGGCGAGTGAGCTAACGACCCGCCCGAAAGAAGTCTTGACCTTATTAACTCCATGACATCCTCCAATCACCAAGGATCGTTTGAATTCCCAGCGATTTGTTAGTTTCACTGAGATGAGCAAATCGAGGGAGAACGAGAGAGAGAGAGGGAGAGAGAAAGAGAGAGAGAGAGAGAGAGAGAAACAAAGTCAGAGAGAGAGATTGACAGAAAGACAGAGAGAGACACAGAGAGACAGAGAATGAAACAGAGACAAATAGAATAAATATATTTATTGAGAGACAGAGAGAGAGAGAGAGAGAGAGAGAGAGAGAGAGAGAGAATAGAAGAGAGAGAGAGAATAGAAGAGAATAGAAGAGAGAGAGAAAGAGAGAATAGAAGAGAATAGAAGAGAGAGAGAAAGAGAGAATAGAAGAGAATAGAAGAGAGAGAGAGAATAGAAGAGAATAGAAGACAGAGAGAGAGTGAGAGAGAATAGAGAGAGAATAGAAGAGAATAGAAGAGAATAGAAGAGAGAGAGAATAGAAGAGAATAGAAGAGAGAGAGAATAGAAGAGAATAGAAGAGAGAGAGAGGGAGAGAGAGAGAGAGAGAGAGAGAGAGAGAGAGAGAGAGAGAGAGAGAGAGAGAGAGAGAGAGAGAGAGAGAGAGAGAGAGAGATAGAGAGACTATTTCAATCGACGTGACACCATGTCAGGAAGCAGTGAGATTCATCACATGATAACACTTCCCAACTTTTTTTTCAAGTTCTTCTCCCTGTTCCAGAATATTCCAGCAAAACCACCTGGAACTATAACAGTCCAGGACTCCAGGTCATTCCAGTAGCGTTGGTAGTTCGAATCCTTAGTTAAAACCCATACGAATCAACGCCCAATTCGAATCGTGATAGCTGGTTAAGTCACTGCATTTGATAGTGTTTCGATTGGCGCTAAGCCCCCCGCTTTCACGTAATTACCGCTTATTAAAACAAATCACATTAATCTTAGGGTCCACGTTAATGTGAGAGATTGCAGATAGATGGACGGGGGGGAAAATGCGTTTGCAAATATTACGTGACTGGTAAATATGTGTTTAATTACGATATATACATCAATTCACTCAGTGATTGTTGTTGGGGTGGCTGTTATGTGGTCACGCGCGCACGCACGCACACACACACACACACACACACACACACATGGTATCCAGAGCATGAAGAGAATTCAAGACAATCGATGTTTAGGTTTGGTTAACTGATGAATAAAGATAGGATGACCTGAATAAGATTCTTGCATTTAATTCACAGAGGTCCAGAGGGACAAGAATAGATGGAGGCTGACAGACAGACATACAGACAGAAAGGCATAAATACAGAAAGACACAAAAACAGACAGGCAGGCAGGCCCTCAGACAGGGAGACTATCAGACAGACAAATAGACACAGACAATGAGACAGACAGACAGAAAGATATAGATACAGAAAGTCAGACACAAAAAAAAACAGAAAGATAGGCGTGCCCTCAGACAGACAAACAATCAGACAGACAGACAATCCGACAGGCACAGACACGAACAGATAGACACGGGCAGACAGACACAGACAGACAAACAGACGGATAGACACATGCAGATACACCCTACAGCTTTTATTCTGTGTAAGAGCAATCAACGGCTCAGCTCAGCCAAAGTCAGTCACAGCAGCGGAGGTATTAACGTCGAACTCGAATATCTGGTCCAGTTCGGGGAAGGAACTGGAAAAAGTTCAACTGAGATCAAGCATGAAGACCTTTCGGTCCATAAGATCAGACGCAGAGAAAAAATATAATAAACAAAAAATAAATAAAATAGAATAAATACATATACCAAAGACTTTTTCCCCCTTACACGGGGGAGGGGGGCAACCAAAAAGAAAAAGGCATAGAAACCACTACCACTTATTACATTTCCTACATATTCCACTCCCCTCCTCTTTCCTCCCTCCCTCTATCTTGGCACCTCCTGGATGACGGGTCATCCCTGCATCCTGTCCACTGCCCTGGGTCAGAAGCAGTGTCGCAATGAAATAAACAAAATTAGCAAAACAACAACAACAATACTAATAATAATGATAATAATAATAATAATAATAATGATAATAATAAATAATAATATACAATAGTAATAATAAATAATAAAATAATGATAATGATGATGATGATGATGATGATAACAATAATGATAATGATAATTAAATAGATGAATAGATGAATAAACAAATAAGAAGACACAAATAAATAAATAATTAAACAATTAATTGAATAGGAAAATTAATAAATTAATAAATATATAACTGATACAAATAAATATATGTTATTATTATCATTGTCATCATCATCATCATCATTATCATTATTGTTGCTATTGTTTTCAATAATATTGCTATTATTACTATTATTGTTGCTATCATCATTTTCATTAATTTACCCCTAATTTTATTCTTTGGTTATTTCATCTATCTGCATATTTATCTATTCATCTATCTGTCTATCTCTCTACCTGTTTATCTCTCTCGCACTCTTTCTCAATGGATGGATCGATGAATTCCCCCTCCACCAGGTTGTTCTGAAGTTGTTTTGACGCTGGCATCATCTCATCCATCTCCATTACGTCCCCAGTTGCTCGCCCCAAACTACCAAAACATTGCAATCATTGACCCCCAAGGGCAGTGGGAACCACTCGTTTATTTTCCTGACTGTTGGCACGTGATCTTATTCAGAAGAAAACTCTATCTGTTTAGGGTTGTAGTTTATTATATATAAATACTTATATATATATGTACATATATGTATACATATATATATATATATATATATATATATATATATATATATATATATATATATTAATGGTGTATATGGACAGGAGATTTTCATTTCTGCAAATCTTATTGAAAGTGATGGCTAGTTGGGCTTTTTTTTTCTTCTTTCTTAAGGGTATTTTCTATATGGTTTACTATGGATCTATTCTCCTTTGAAAGGATGTTTATGACTTTACTCTAGGTATTCATTATTGCTAGGTCACGATTTCGCGCACAAGAATCTTCTTCAGTGGCTTGGGACATTCTTTATCTATGGTTAGAGTAAGAACGTTCCAATGGATGGTATGATGACATTTAATTTAATATATTTAAGTTCATACTTACTCTTCACCAGATAACTGGGACAAGTTACCAGGTAACTGGGAGACGTTACCGGGTAAACGGGAAAGATTACCGGGTAGTAGCGGGTTATCGTATCCTCTTAGCGCCTGTACTGTTCTTGATTTATATAAAAACCAAGAACAGCAAAGGCGCTGAAAAAACTTAGTCTCATATTACATGTAACCTCTAAGCTCACCTTCACTATGGAAGACAGCGTTGAAGGAGACTTGTCCTTCCTCGACCTACTCGTGAAACAAACTGAAGATTCTTTTAACACAGAAATATACACCAAGCCCACAAACCTTGGACACTACCTCACTGCTAGTGAATGCCCTCAGTGATATAAGGTCTCCATTGAAGGAGCTTTGCCCTTCCTCGACCTACTCGTGAAACTGACTAAAGATTCCTTTAACACAGAAGTATACACCAAGCCCACAAACCTTGGACACTTCCTCACTGCTTTAAGTTAGTGCCCTCAGAGATATAAGGTCTCCACCATCGGCGCCTACACCCGAAGAACACTCACCGACTGTAGCACCTGGAAATAAGAACACAATGTAATTGAGCGCTCCACTTATGTACTAATCAACAATGGCTTTAGTAAGAAAGACATCAACCACCAGAACAAGAAGATAATGCATGGCTGGTGTAACGGTAATAACAACCAAAGTTAGAATGAAATTAATATATACTATAAATCCACATTTACATCAGCCTGCAAAGAAGAAGAACGCATAATAAAACAAATCAAGAAAAACATCAAACCAGTCTAAGAAAACAAGCCACCTCATGTTTAGGAACAGCCCCAACCAAGAAAGAAAGGAATTTCAGAAGTCACACGTTATCCATACGTTCAAATGTACCCGAAGGAATTGTGAAGGCCTACCTTCCACCTATACTTGCATAACGTTAATGAGATTATCCCGTCTTCTTTCATACCATCTTACATCAGGACCCCCTAAAAAATACTTAAGAGATGAACATGGTATAGCACTAACAAGAAACATGCTAGATGAAAACTGAGATATTAGACATATGTACAGATGATAGATGCCTTCCAATGTTAGAGGTATTATGTATCAGAATGTTGAGCCCAAACCTAAACATACAAGCAGAGGACCTCAAGGCTTTTTCAAGCATACAAAAAACCGCTACAAAATCAAGCATCCAACAAACCAACACAAACCCAAGCATGCAACAAACCAACACAAACCCAAGCATGCAACAAACCAACACAAACCCAAGCATGCAACAAACCAACACAAACCCAAGCATGCAACAAACCAACACAAACCCAAGCATGCAACAAACCAACACAAACCCAAGCATGCAACAAACCAACACAAACCCAAGCATACAACAAACCAACACAAACCCAAGCATGCAACAAACCAACACAAACCCAAGCATACAACAAACCAACACAAACCCAAGCATGCAACAAACCAACACAAACCCAAGCATACAACAAACCAACACAAACCCAAGCATGCAACAAACCAACACAAACCCAAGCATGCAACAAACCAACACAAACCCAAGCATGCAACAAACCAACACAAACCCAAGCATGCAACAAACCAACACAAACCCAAGCATGCAACAAACCAACACAAACCCAAGCATGCAACAAACCAACACAAACCCAAGCATGCAACAAACCAACACAAACCCAAGCATACAACAAACCAACACAAACCCAAGCATGCAACAAACCGCCCCAAAACCATGCATGGGACAAAACACCACAAACACAAGTATAACACTAAACGCCACAAAACTAAGCATGCGACATTTCGTCACACCCCGAAGCCGGAGGGCCTCCCAAAGATTCGACAACCCGCCACACCCGGTAACCTCTCCCAGTTGTCCGGTACCTCCTCCCCTAATTATCCGGTAACGTCCCCTAGTAAAATATCGTCATATCATTCAGTGGAACATTCTTACTCTAATGATAAAGTATATCCCAAGCTAATGAAAAGGGGTTTTGTACCCGAAATCACGATCTAGCAATAATGAATATATATATACACATTGTTCTCTACTTTGTAACTCATATCTGCTGAAGAGGATCACAGTAAGTGATCGAAATAAACAGATCTCTATATCTTCGCTTATTCTTCTCCGAAAGTGGGTCATCAGTATTATATATATACATATACACACACATATATATATATATATATATATATATATATATATATAAATATACATATATACATATTCACCACTCCTTGTCTCCCTCAGGGTATTCGATATATATATTGTCCGGAGGGGAGGAGGGTAATGGCGAGTTCCGCGGGCAACTTATGGCCTTCCCGAACGATATGCAGCGGAGGCTGTTGTGTATTCCAATTCAAATTCAGATTAATGGATGCCTGGAGGTGTGTTATAGGCAAATACTAATTCCCGATGATGCACATGCGCCCCTTTGATTGAAATAGATATTGGTTTGAAATAAAAAAAATCGCTCATATGATATGTCGTCTGTTTTCGGATTGAGCGTTGATGATGTATTGAGTTTGGCGTTCTTATTTGAGGGTTATGGTGACTTTGTGATTACAAAAGTAAGTTTGTGGATGGGATTGGTCAAGTTAAAGTTTGAGTCTGGAAGTAAAAAGTATTTATCTGTTTTTTTTTTTTAATTCATTATTATTGACGTGGCAGAGGTTTGCGCGGTCGTGTGAATCATGGAATGCTATGAAGGAGGTCTTTGTTCAGCAGTGGATTCAGGATGGCTGATTTGATTTGATTTGATTTTTTATCCTTACATTTGTTAATTTACTTACTATTTTGTTTATTAATTCATTTATTTATTCATTACTTATTTATCTAGTTAATTATTCATATTGAGAACACATTCAGACCAAAGTCCTCCGTTAGAGTCTTTGATTAATACCTTAGGTTCTTCCACCTCCAGTGAATAAGATCACCAGACGGCAGAAAGAAAGACATTCTCTAGAGTTTGTCTGGGCAATAAAAAAAAAAAAAGAAAGAAAAGAAAAAAAAAAAAAAAAACATGTGTACCGGAAGACGTTTCTCGTTTGGTAGCCAAGGATGTCAGAGTCGAAGACCTTCGAATTTCTTCTCGAAGTCGAAGACCTTCGAATTTTTTCTCGAAGTCGAAGACCCTCGAATTTCTTCTCGAAGTCGAAGACCCTCGAATTTCTTCTCGAAGTCGAAGACCCTCGAAGTTCTTCTCGAAGTCGAAGACCCTCGAATTTCTTCTCGAAGTCGAAGACCTTCGAAGTTCTTCTCGAAGTCGAAGACCTTCGAAGTTCTTCTCGAAGTCGAAGACTTTCGAAGTTCTTCTCAAAGTCGAAGACCTTCGAAGTTCTTCTCGAAGTCGAAGACCTTCGAAGTTCTTCTCAAAGTTGAAGACCGAAGTTCTTCTCAAAGTTGAAGACCGAAGTTCTTCTCAAAGTTGAAGACCGAAGTTCCTCTCGAAGTCGAAGACCGAAGTTATTCTCGAAGTTGAAGACCCTCGAAGTTCTTCTCGAATTTGAAGATCTTCAAAGTACTTTTCGATGTCGAAGACCTTCGAATTTCTACTCAAAGTTAAAGATCTTCGAAGTTCTTTTCGATGTCGAGGACCTTCGAAATTCTTATCAAAGTCGAAGACCTTCGTAGTTCTTTTCGAAGTTGAAGAACTTCAAAGTTCTTCTCGAAGTCGAAGACCTTCGAAGTTCTTCTCGAAGTTGAAGACTTTCGAAGTTCTTCTCAAAGTCGAAGACCTTCGAAATTCTTCTCAAAGTCGAAGACTTTCGAAGTTCTTCTCAAAGTCGAAGACCTTCGAAATTCTTCTCAAACTCGAAGACCTTCGAATTTCTACTCAAAGTTAAACACTTTCGAAGTTCTTTTCGATGTCGAAGGCCTTCGAAGTTGGTTCTCGAAGTAACTCCCATCGTTGACGCAAGGTCCGCTGGCCTCTTCGTGTGTGTGCATAATGACCCGCGTCTCCAAATGTCGGACACTTCATCGTCCACGTAACCTCCCCCTCCGCTCTCCCGTAATACTCCCCCTTCACCCTCCACCCCCACCCCCAGCCTGTCTGTGGTTTAATTACGATGATACCCCTGTCTGCGTCTGTACAAACATTCACCCGATACTCTCCCCGTGGATCGTGACTGTTTCTCTGACTATTAATGTCCTCCTGATCGAGATTATAGTGAGGCGCCTCCTACCGGAAATATGTCACAGCATTCAGTTGTGGTCTTAAGAACAAGATTCAGATGGTTCTATTTTTGCAAAGAAGATGGCTTCTATAATCAAAGATATTCCTTAGAATTTCTAATATATATATATACATATATATATATATATATATATATATATATATATATATATATATATATATATATATATGGAAAAAAGAGTCACGGGTCTCGTTCTGAGTTTATTCCTGACCGGTTTCGCTTGTAGTTTCTTCAGAGGGTCTCAGAACGAGACCCGTGACTCTTTTTTTCCACCTTTTTTCAACTTGTCACAATGTCTCAATATATATATATATATATATATATATATATATATATAATTCTAATTCTCATATTTCATAAAGTTATAAAATTTTCTTCCCTTTATTTTTTCCCTGCTAACTATGCATTACAAAGATAGCGGTAACTATATCAAATATATATAGAAAATAAACATTTGAGTTAAGCAATCTACATACATCATATCACCTATATTTCCTTTCATTTATGATATGTATGTACGTATTCGTGAGCTTCCCCTGTGTGCAGTGTGTGATGCATTACACCTTCACCTATGAACGGGAGCAGGAGGCAGAGGAACTGAGGTGAAATATGATGACAGCGATGGTACGATGACATATAGTCCGTTCAAGGCAGCCTTAAGCTCTCTCCACCTACTCGATATTGAGAGTATTTAGTGTTTCGGCTGAAATTACAAGCGCTTCTTTCCTTAAGGAAAATATCATAATTAAGGTTTGGAATCACAGAAGTGGTAAGAGATTCAAAGAGGTTAGCATGTGTTTGAATACATTCAAAATAATTATTCAGTCTAATAACTGAAACCATAAGTACTAATTATATATATATATATATATATATATATATATATATATATATATATATATATATATATATATATATATATATATGTAATATGGCAAATGCTACACGGAAAATACTATTATAAAATAACTGACTTATAAACGCTTGCCAAGGCATTTCTGGGGACGACTGGTATTCCAAAGGCGACATGACGTCACAGCGCGAGAGCAAATGTCGCCCAAGCGTCGATCCACATCCAGCCTAATGACATGACTGGCAGGACAAAACCATTTCAAATCACGTCCAGCCCCTGATTCATCACTGAGCTCTATTAATAATCCCTAAATTAGTACAATCGCTTTGGAATTAATATAATGGTTCAACATTATCGGGGATTAGGTAACATAAATCATGGCTGTCTAGGCCGCCTGTTCTCAACCATGTCAAACACGCCATTGGCATGAAAGGGATTCGTTTACGTTGAATGAGAGAGCCCAACGTCCGCTCCTTCCTAGGAATGGTAGCAGCACAAACCCACCTATTCCAGTTTGGAAAAAAATATTTGTAAAATAAATACTTATTAAATGATTCTTTTTAGTCAACATTAACTGAGTACTATGTATACATTGAGTATTTAGAAAGATTGAAAATAGATAAATTTCGCTTTCAGCCGAGTCGACACCAATAATAAAAAATATATTACTCTATTTCCTACTTGATCTCGTGTCACGCAATCATAATCTATTCAAATCAATTTGGAAATATCCAATTCCACCTTGTTAATCACAAATCATATTAAAATAATTTTTATCAAATGAGCTCTTCACCAAAACTGTTATGCTAACGACATTTGACATATATATATATATATATATATATATGTGTGTGTGTGTGTGTGTGTGTGTGTGTGTGTGTGTGTGTGTGTGTGTGTGTGTGTGTGTGTGTGTGTGTGTGTGTGTGTGTGTGTGTGTATGTGTGTGTGTGTGTGTGTTAATAAAAACACGAGTGCGTGTGTTCACTTACGCAAAGTAGACCAATTGGAAAAAGAAACTAACGAAGCAGAGCGCTTTCGTATAATACATCCAGTGCACTAAAGTTGTAATATACGAAAGTGGTCTACTTTATATATATATATATATATATATATATATATATATATATATATATATATATATATATATATATATATATATATATATATATATATATATATACCACGCCCCCTCTAGGAACTGTTCTTTATCTTCACGCCTCTCCCCCCCCCCCTGTATCTATAGACCCCCGTGGCAGGGAGGGGGGGATCAATACATAGGAAAGCTGGTACGCCTAGGAGACTTTTAGAAAATAAGATTTAGTAACGACGATACTTCATTATCTCACAAGTTTACCTTTACATTTCCGACCCATTTCTTGTGAAGAAAATCAAGAAAATAACACGTAATTGCCACCGGATGAAATTACTCATTCAACGAAAACCACTTCACGTTTAGAAAATATAGAAGATAGTCATGAGGCGGTTACGATTAAAATTCAGGAAAGTGTATACAAAAAAAAAAATAAGTTTGTGCATTGGACATTTAAATATCATGAGAAAGAAAAATGGTATTCTTCTGTCCGACCATTACGCTTGTAACTTTTATAGTCCTCATGAGAAAATTTCGACGTTAATAAAATTTCCCAAATGTGAACAGCTGAATGACCCGGACTTCTAACTTCCATTGAATTAACGGCCACTTTACAATGTTTCTTTTTTATGACAAATTTTACCTCAAACGATGTCTGTCAGGAAGCGTGTGTGTGTGTGTGTGTGTGTGTGTGTGTGTGTGTGTGTGTGTGTGTGTGTGTGTGTGTGTGTGTGTGTGTGTGTGTGTATGTCTGTGATTCACCATGGTCTTGGATCACGTGTTGGACTCGTAATCAACAGCTATTTCCCTCCCGGAAGAGAGCTCAAGAGATCATATATGACTGATCTATGATCTTACACGCACAAACACACCGAACTCCCCACCCACGAGAGTTGGAGTAACAACCCGCAGCGCAGTGTGTGTGTGTGTGTGTGTGTGTGTGTGTGTGTGTGTATGCGTGTGTTTGCGTTTGGGAGTGTGTGCCTTTGTGTACATAAATATGCGTGTGTAAGCTGAGCACAGACGAAATAGATTGGCTATACGAAAGTAAAACAAATAATAAAAAAGAGAGAAATAAAATAAAAAGAAGTGACGAAGAATAGGAAAGAAAATAAAAGACAAAGCAAATAAACAAACAAATAAAAAATTAACAAAATATGCAAGAAATACCACAAGCTGACATCTTCCTCTCCTCGCTTGCAAGTTTCCCCGATCCCTCTTCCTTCAGTGAAACCCAAGTTGGCGGAGTGAAATGAAATAGGTGTTCTTATACTCCAAACAAATCTAATTGTCTCCAAAAAACGGAGCGAAAGAAAACGATGAATTTTCGGAAATTGGGGGCTTCGTTGGAATTCGTTATGTATTCATGAAATCATACATCACATTTTCTTTTTTTCTTTTTTGAGGGGAGGGAGGGAGAGAGGAGGGTGAATTAAGTTTGTTTAGGATCTGTGGAAGATGAGAAACAGGAAGAATCTGTCATCGATCAAGAAGCTATGAAAGAAGACCTTCTCGAACTATATTCTCATGTACCCCGTATCTTATGGATTACTGTTGTTCTTTACCCAAATGAAGACTAATTATACACTGAAAAGTATCACCGTGGATCCACTTCTTGAACTATATTCTCATGTACCACGTATCTTATGCATTACCCAAATGAAGACCAATTATACACTGAAAAGTATCACCGTGGATCCACTTCTTGAACTATATTCTCATGTACCACGTATCTTATGAATTGCTGTCGTTCTTTACCCAAAAGAAGACCAATTCTACACTGAAAAAAATCGCCGGGGACCCACTTCTTGAACTATATTAGCATGTGTCACGTATCTTATGGATTACTGTTGTTCTTTACCCAAATGAAGACTAATTATACACTGAAAAGTATCACCGTGGATCCACTTCTTGAACTATATTCTCATGTACCCCGTATCTTATGCATTACTGTTGTTCTTTACCCAAATGAAGACCAATTATACACTGAAAAGTATCACCGTGGATCCACTTCTTGAACTATATTCTCATGTATCACGTATCTTATGAATTGCTGTTGTTCTTTACCCAAAAGAAGACCAATTATACACTGAAAAGTATCACCGTGGATCCACTTCTTGAACTATATTCTCATGTATCACGTATCTTATGAATTGCTGTTGTTCTTTACCCAAAAGAAGACCAATTCTAAACTGAAAAAAATCGCAGGGGACCTTCTTGAACTATATTCTCATGTACCCCGCATGTTATGCATTGCTGTTGTTCTTTACTCAAATGAAGACCAATTCTACACTGAAAAAAATCGTCCGGGAACCCACTTCTCGAACTATATTCTCACGTACCCTACATCTTATGCATTGCTGTTGGTCTTTACCCAAATGAAGACCAATTCTACACTAAAAAGTATCACCGCGGACCCACTTCTCGAACTATATTCTCATGTACCATGTTGTATCTTATGAATTGCTGTTCTTCGTTACCCAAATGAAGACCAATTCTTCACTAAAAATAATCGACAGGGACCCACGAAATGAAAATTTTATTTGGTTTGTGATCCCACTCGACAGGATCTTTGGTCCTCCAAAGGGTGGGAGGATCCAAGGATCACAGGATGACAATCAGTGATACAAAGTTTATTGGAAGGAGAAACTACTAAGGAAATGAGTTTTCTCAAAGATGAATAAATTTGTCTGCTATTGACCAAAACAAGACCACAATATATATATATATGTATGTATGTATATATATACATCTATATACATATACATGTATATGCAAAGTAGACCACTTGGAAAAAGAAACTAACGAAGCAGAGCGCTTTCGTATATTACATCTTCAGTGCACTGAAGATGTAATATACGAAAGCGCTCTGCTTCGTTAGTTTCTTTTTCCAAGTGGTCTACTTTGCATATACATGTATGTGTATATATATATATATATATATATATATATATATATATACATACAAGTATATGCAAAGTAGACCACTTGGAAAAAGAAACTAACGAAGCAGAGCGCTTTCGTATATTACATCTTCAGTGCACTGAAGATGTAATATACGAAAGCGCTCTGCTTCGTTAGTTTCTTTTTCCAAGTGGTCTACTTTGCATAAGTGAACACACGTACCCGTGTTCTTATTAGCATATATGTATATATACCGTGGAATGGGGTAATCGGGCCATCACGGGGGGGGGGGGTAAATGGGCCATATAAAAGTTATTCACTTTTGTAATTGAAATTCACTTTTACCCTGAATAAATACCTACCTCCATTTTACCAGAATTTTATTTACCAGTGACATAATGTTTAATACATGAATAACTTTTATATGACCCATTTACCCTGGTGATGGCCCGATTACCGAATCCTACGGTGTGTATATATATATATATAGATATATATGTATATATGTATATATATACATATATGTATATATATATATATATATACATATATATATATACATATACATATATATATACATACATATATGTGTATATATATATGCAAAGTAGACCACTTGGAAAAAGAAACTAACGAAGCAGAGCGATTTCGTATATTACAGCTTCAGTGCAAAAAGTGCACTAAAGATGTAATATACGAAAGCGCTCTGCTTCGTTAGTTTCTTTTTCCAAGTGGTCTACTTTCCATAAGTGAACTCACGTACCCGTGTTCTTATCAGCATATATATATATATATATATATATATATATATATATATATATATATATATATATATATATATATATATAATATAACGAGAAAGAGAAAAAAATAGAAAGAGAAACAGTGATGGTGACAGGAGCCTACATCGGCGCGAGTACAATCCTGGGGAGTGTTTTTGAGCTTGAAAGTTAGGCTTTGCTAAATGGCGTAATATTCTTTTCCTCTGGGGGCTCAAACCGAGTCCTCAAAAAGAATAAGAAATGTAACCAGTGCTGCGGCACGGATTTACACACATTTACACACACACACACACACACGCACACACACACACATACACACACACACACACACACACACACATATATATATATATATATACATATATATATATATATATACATATATATATATATATATATATATATATATATATTTATATATATATATATAGGTGAGGTGGCAAAATGAAACGTTAAGGCTAGAGTATGGAGCTTTATTCAGAACTAAAGTAAACTAAGGCTACATTAAAATATTCTAAACTAAACTATTCTAAAATAAACTACAATATTCTAAACTAAACTAAATTAAACTAAAACAATCTAAAATATACAGAACTATACTAAACAAACCTTAGATAAGCCAAGTTAAGATAAAGTAAACTAAACCAAATTAAACTAAACTAAAATAAAATAAAATAAAATAACCAGAGCTAATCTAATCTAAACAAACCTAATAGCAATATAACATAGACTCGATCCATAATGGAATTTTACAAATTTCTTGCCGCCTTCCTTGGCGAGGACCCGGACGAAATGGCACGAGAGAAGAAAAGAGGGGGAAAAAAGAGGGGAAAAGGAGAGAGAGAAAGAGAAGGGGAGAAAGAGCAAGAGGAGGGGAGGAAGAGGAAGAAGAGGGGAAGAAGAGGAAGAGGAGGGGAGGAAGAGCAAGAGGAGGGGAGGAAGAGCAAGAGGAGGGGAGGAAGAGAGAAAGAGGAGGGGAGGAAGAGAGAAAGAGGAGGGGAGGAAGAGAAAGAGGAGGGGAGGAAGAGCAAGAGGAGGGGAGGAAGAGGTAGAAGGGGAAGAAGAGTAAGAGGTGGGGAGGAAGAAGAAGAGGAGGGGAGGAAGAGAAAGAGGAGGAAGAGGAAGAGGAGGGGGGGAAGAGGATGGGAGGAAGAGGAAGAGGAGGGAAGAGGAAGAGGGTGGGAGGAAGAGAAAGAGAAAGAGGAGGGAGGGAAGAGGAAGAGTAGGGAAGAGGAAGAGGATGGGAGGAAAAGGAAGAGTAAGGAGGAGGAAGAGAAGGGTAGGAAGAGGAAGAGGAAGAGAAGGGGAGAAGGAAGAGGAAGAAGGTTGGGAAGAGGGACAGAAGGAGGTACAAGAGCCAGAAGCTGTTTATCTTGTTTGTTGGTCGGGGAAGGGGATTGTGAAAAAGATGATATGCAAAATGGAGACGAGAATTAAAGAGTTACTGAGGAAGAAAAACAAGATAAGGATGGACAGGACAGATTGGCTAGTCGATTTCTAAAGTCAAGGAGGATTTTAGATGGAAAACGGGATTAGAAAAATGTCGATAAAATACGGAAGAATGAGGGTGAATGTATGGGGCAGAAAAATGAGGACAAATAAGAATTTTTTTTGGGAAGAATATAATAAAAGAGAAGTATCACCATCCCACTCCCAAAAAGTGGGAAGTGAAAAACCCTTTGTAAAGGCAAACCCTGTCAGTTACGGCATGCAGTTCTTTTTTTTTTTTTTTTTTTTTATTTATTTATTTATTTATTTTTTTTTTTTTATTTTTTTTTTTTAAGGCCAATCTTGGGTCGCCTCCCCGCCTAGCCAGAGCTGTCGGGAACCAACACGACAAAGCCTGCAACGGGGCCGGGAATCGAACTCACGACCACCAACTCATGAGTTCGACACGGTAACCTCTAGGCTATCGCGAGGCCCAATATGTAGAAAAGCAAAAGGAAACCTTTCAGGTTAAACTACATTGCTCGAGATGGACAGACAGACAGGTACAAGCCAGACAGAAAAAGACAGGTAAAACCAAACCAGAATGTCAAACAGACGGAGAGAGACAAAACCCAGACAGAGAGACAGAGAGACAGGCAGACAGGAAATCAAAAAGGAGAGATAAGCAGATGGACAAAAAGACGCCACAGGTAGACAACAAGATAGATATGATCGGATAGAGATAGATAGATAGATAGATAGATAGATAGATAGATAGAAAGATAGATACATAGATATAGATAGATAGAAATAGATAGATAGAGAGAGGGGGGAGGGAGAGAGAGAGGTGAGGGAGAGAGGGAGAGAGAGAGAGAGAGAGAGAGAGAGAGAGAGAGAGAGAGAGAGACAGAGAGAGAGGGGGAGAGAGAGGTGGAGAGAAAGGGAAAAAAGACTGAGAAAAGATATATATATATATATATATATATATATATGTATATATATACATAATATACATATATATATATATATATATATATATATATATATATATATATAGAGAGAGAGAGAGAGAGAGAGAGAGAGAGAGAGAGATGGAGAGAGAGAAAGAGAACATAAGAATGGAGGAGACTGCAAGAAAACACAAGTCCCAAACTAGGCAGTTCCATGTCCCTTACCACCTGCCATCCCTAGCCACAAAGTTACCCCCATCTTCTGTTAAAACATCCAATTCTTTCAGCGCTCACTATATGGCCACTAAGTCTGTTCCATTCGTTAGCCACTCGGTTGGTAAGCCTGTTCTTGCCTACTTCTTTCTTAAACCTAAAGTTCTCCAATTTAAATTCTTTAGTACGAATCCTGCCCTGCTGTCTTAATATGATAACCTTGGTTGCCTCGCCCTTGTTAAAGCCCTTGACTGATTTGAATACCTCTATTAGATCATCCCGCATTCTTTGTCCTTCCAGAGAGTATGGTGCCTAAACCTGAGAGAAAGAGAGAAAGAGAAAGAGAGAGAGAGAGAGAGAGAGAGAGAGAGAGAGAGAGAGAGAGAGAGAAAGAGAAAGAGAAAGAGAGAGAGAGAGAGAGAGGGGGGGGAGGGAAAGAGGAAAAGATAAAGAAAGAGGCAGGAAGAGGGAGGGAGAGGAAGACAGAGGGAGGTGAAAGGGAAGGAGAGTTAGGGAGAGGAAGGGAGAGGGAGAGAGGGTGAGGGAGGGAGATGGAGGGAGAGAGGGAGAGGGAAAAAGAGAGAGAAAGGGAGAGCGAGGGAAAGAGATGGAGTGAGAGTTAGAGTGAGGGAGTGAGAGGTAGAAGGAAGAAGAGGTAGAGGGAGAGAGAAACGGAGAAAGAGGGAGAGAGAGAGGTAGAGGGAGAGAGAAACGGAGAGAGAAACGTAGAGAGAAACGGAGAGAAAAGGAGAGAGAGGGGAGAGAGGAAGAGAGAAAGAGAGAAGGCGAGGGAGAGAGAGAGAAAGAGAGAGACAGAGAGAGAGAGAGAGAGAAACGTAGAGAGGAGAGAGAAGGGGAGAGAAGGAGAGAGAAGGAGAGAGAGGAGAAAGAGAGAGAGAGAGAGAGAGAGAGAGAGAGAGAAGACGAGGGGGAGAGAGAGAGAGAGAGAGAGAGAGAGAGAGAGAGAGGGAGAGAGAGAGAGAGAGAGAGAGAGAGAGAGTAGAAATAGGACTAGTCTATATACGCAATGCATCGCGGCTGGACAAGACCCCAACGGAGTGCTTACCGCGAGATGGACCGCCTCGATTGCGGCGCTCCGCCGCTGAAGAACGACGACTAGCGACGACGTGAACAAGAAAGACTTAATTGGCGAACCGCAAGTGGGAGCACCCGCGCCAACATTAAGAACCGCGAAATATTGGAGTCGTGGGAGGAAAGGCGCGGTGGAATAAACATAGGACTCGAGTCGTAATCATGCCAAGAGAAATGGCGTGATGGGTTAGAAGGACCTAAGTGGTCAAAACGTGGAGGAAAGAAACGAAGAAGAAAAGAAAACGGAACGAGAAGCGAAGGGAGCGATACAAGAATTAGTCGGAATTTGGAAACTGTGCTTTACGTTTATTTTAGATCGAAAGTGATGTGGGTTTATTGAACGCGAAAATAAAAACTGTTCAAATCCGTCCCCAACGCCAGCAAGAGTGATCTGAATCCGTTTCGATTTTAGTAAAAGCAACGTGAGCCCGTTCCGATGACTGGTTCATAACTGTGAACACACAAAACAATGAAAAATTTAATCTAGCAATGAAAAATAACAATAGGTATTATTCACCCATTCATTGGTATTCCAAACCTATACATTAGTTTTGTTCGGCCAAGGTAAACTTTAAACTTCCTTTACAACGATTCAAAAAAACACATGAATTTGTTCTGATAGACGCCAGGTGATTTTATTCAACTGATAAATCACCCAAGCAACGAAGGGGTTGCAAAGGTAGTAAGGGATATGGAACTGCCTAGTGTAAGCCTTATGGTTTCTTGCAGTCTCTTCCATTCTCATGTCCTTGCGTTCTCCCTCTCCATATCTCTCTCTCTCTCCCTATCTCTCTCCCCCTATCTCTCTCTCTCTCTCTCTCTCTCTCTATCTATCTCCCCCCTTCCCTCCCTCCTTCCCCCTCTTCCTCTTCCTCTCCCTCTCTCTTTCTCTCTTTTCTCTCTCTTTTCTCTCTCCCTCTCTTTCTTCCACTTCCTCTCCCTCTCTCTTTCTCTCTTTTTTCTCTCTCCCTCTCTTTCTTCCACTTCCTCTCTCTCTCTTCCTCTTCTTCGTCCTCTCCCTCCCCCTCTCTCTTTCTCTTCTTCTTCCTCTCCCTCCCCCTCTCTCTTTCTCTGTCCAGAGAAGATCTCAATCCCAGAGTTGGCCTCTCAGCCGAGTTAAATCGTCTAGCCTGAGATGACATGATCCCGTAACGTCACCGTAAACTCAAATATCAAAACATCCAAAACAAACGACGAAAACGAAAAACGAACAGCGGACACACACAACAGAAGAACAAAGACAAAATCACGCTTTAAAAGATGAGGAGCCCATGCCAGGGGGCGCGTGGCTACGGCCGGAGCCGTCGCTCTTGTCCTATGTCCTTGGATTGTTGGGGCAGGTAACAGTCGCTGCTGAGAATTAGAGAAAAGTGCGGGAATCGAACCCATAACTAAGCGAATACAAGACCAGCACGCTTCCTATTACGTCACTAGATAAAAGAAAATTTACTATATAATGACATTTTTATACAGAAGCATGGGAATGATGGAATTTATAGAATCCAGGATATCACCGTGCAGATATTGAAATGTTATATATATATATATATATATATATATATACAGTATATATATATATATATATATATATATATTTATATATATATATATATATATATATATATACAGTATATATAGGGTGTCCATAAAGTCTGGACACATAAAATTTTGATACTTTTTATTTATAGTGAAATTGATATAGAAAATTTAATTTCTTTTTCTGGGGTATACTAAAGGAGAGAAAGAACTCAGTAAAAATAACAGACTTAATGCACTTGACTCAGCGAATTAGGGACGAATATATATATATATATATATATATATATATATATATATTCGTAAATAGCTGGAGTCCAGGAACCATTATTATGGGAGAAAGCATACGCTGGACTCGACGTTCGTCAATTTATTCCGACGTTTCGAACCCTGTCCGGGGTTCGTCTTCAGGGTAATACAGTGGTAGCAATGGAAATGTACATAAATAAGAGGAATTTGGTACACTGGGACAGGTCTCCACAGTAACCGTTACAATCCGACGCAGTTAAACCAAATCAAAAACACAAATGAGAAACAAATATAAATAAAACTATAAAATAACAGGTGCAATACTTCCTTGAAAACATTCACCGAGTTTACCATAGAAAAATATGTATATATATATATATAAAGAAAATATAGTGAAAGTTGTAAGGATTCACCCCGCTACCGATGGGTCGCACCACTGTGCACTCCCGTGGAACAAATGTCCCGCGTAGCATGTATATCACGAATAAAAGAAATTGGAACAAGAACACAAAATCCATCAATATCATAAACATACAAAAAGGAAGAGTACACATTGAAATAAATAAGAAAAGCAGTATGAAAAAAATGCCCCCCAAGATTGGGCATAAAAGCTGTACGACGTGGCATGCCACAACGGTACGCGGAACAAAAGTCATGTAACGCATGCCACCACCGTTAGTAAATTTCATAAATAAATAAAATTACATACATAAAAATGAAAATAAAATGGAATGATACAAAACACATCAAGAAACACACTACCGTCATGTCGAAACAAAAACAAATAAAACACACAACATAAACATATTAAGAAGTAAGCTTCTTCTCCAGCCTATCCTTCGCCCCCTTATAAATTGGGTTTAAAGTGATGCACCTATTGACACTATTATCATCACTTGACCAAGCTTCCAAGAATAACCTGGTGCTTTTTCCACTACCTCCGTATTTCACTTCCGCGTTTTGCCAGTCCATTTCGTGTCCCGTTTCCTCGCAGTGTCTTGAGACGGCCGAACTCATGTCCTTTCTACTAACAGCCCTCTGGTGTTCTATCAGTCTTGTCGCCAATTTCTTGCTCGTTTCCCCAACATAATGTGTCTCGCAGTCCTTGCACCTAATATCGTAAACCACCCCTATTCGGTCCGTTTGGCTCACAGTGTCCTTAATTTTGGTCAGGGCCCTATGTAGAGTGTTCCTCGGTTTGTGTGCTATTTCAACACCGTGTTTCCTTAGCAGTCTGGCCGCTACCTCAGAAGCCCCTTTCAAGTAAGGGACCGTGACCCGCGTCGCGTCCGGTCGTCTGTCGTCCATCCTTCCCCTCTGTTGTCGTGCCGTCCACCTTTTTACCACCGAATTCGGGTAGCCGTTGTCCCTAAATACCTTCTTCAGGTGACTCCTCTCCTTCTTCTTGCTATCTTCCGTGGAACACACCTTTTCCACCCTAGACCACAGAGTCTTAATCACACTTCTTTTGTGGGTGGTCGGATGACAGCTGCCATAGTCCAGAAGTCGGTCTGTATGGGTGTCCTTTCTATAAACCCCCGTCATCAGTGTGGACCCGCTTCTCGTCACCATGACATCCAGGAATGGCAATTGGCCGTTCTCCTCTTTCTCCATCTCGAACTGGATGGCTTCATTCTTTGTATTCAGTCGCTCGAAGAAAGGTCCCACGTCTTCTTTATTCATAACGACAAAAACGTCATCCACGTACCTTACCCATAACTTCAATGAAGGTGGCGCATCCTCCAATACCTCCTCGTAGCGCTGCATGGCCATTTCCGCCAAAACCACCGAGATTGGAGAGCCCATAGGCGTCCCAACCTTTTGATGAAATATTTTGTCCCTGAACTTGAAAAAGGTTGAGTCCAAACACAAATCGACCAGTCCCATCAATTCCTTAGCCGTCAGTTTTGACTTGTCTAGGAATTCGAGGTTACTCTCCATCGTTGACATAGCAGCCTGCCTTATTAGACCCTGTGGTAATGACGTGAACATGGCTTTGACATCAAACGACACCAAGCAATCATCCTCCCCCAAGCTGACTCCTCTAAGTCTCTCTACGAAGTCCGCCGAGTTGCTAAGCATCCTCTCTGAGCTTTCCACTAGAGGCCTCAGACGTTTGGCCAAATCCCTCGCCAAGTTGTAAGTAGGCGAGCCCCTGAAAGCAATAATGGGTCTTAGGGGTACCCCTTCTTTATGCACCTTGGGAAGTCCATAAAACTTGTATTACCCTGAAGACGAACTCCGGACAGGGTTCGAAACGTCGGAATAAATTGACGAACGTCGAGTCCAGCGTATGCTTTCTCCCATAATATATATATATATATATATATATATATATATATATATATATATATATATATATAAATAGATAGATAGATATAGAAAACAAGAGACAAATGGAGGACGCAAGACAGACGAACAAGACCGAAGTCGTGATTTAGATAACATAAAACTTAGGAATAATGAGATTCTTGTACGAAATATAAATGGTGGAAGGGAATTTGTTATACCACAAAAGAAGGAGTAAGTTTGGAGGAGAAAAAAATAGAGTCGCTGACGTAATTAAGCCTCAAAGAAAGGAAGGAAAAAAAAGGAGGAAAGAAAAATAGTGAAACAGATTAGACTAGATTTGGAAACCTTACGATGATGAATTATGGAAAAAGTTGCTTCATTTGATCCAGAAGAGGAATGAAGGATCCGTCCAATTGTTGGGCGACTGAAAGAAAGCAAAATTCGAGAGGGATGATGAAGAAGAACGGGGGGAAAATTCTATTCGACGATTTTCTAAATTAAGTTAATTCTATTTTGATAATAATCTTGGAATGTTATTACATTTTATTTTATCAAACCTTTTGGCTAGAGACGAGGGTATGATCGTTCACACACACACACACACACACACACATATATATATATACATATATATATACATATATATATACATATATATATATACATATATATACTGTATATATACATATATATATACATATATATATATATATATATATGTGTGTGTGTGTGTGTGTGTGTGTGTGTGTGTGTGTACACTTCATTAAAAGTGATGGCTAATTGTGTATTTATTATTTTCTTAAAGGTATATTCCATATGCTTTACTATGAACTTATGTTCCTTTGAAAGGAGGTTTTATGACTTAACTGTAGGTGGTCATGTTTACTATATTGCGATTTCGAGTTCAAGGTCCTTCTTCAGTAGCTTTGGGGATATTCTATCTGGTCAGGATAAGAAATGTTACGGTGAATTTTGTAATGATATTAATTTTTATACATAAGTTTTCATACTTCCTCTCCACTGGGAGAGGCTACCGGTCACCTGGGAGAGGTTACTTGATAACTCAGGCCGTGATGAAATGTCACGTACTAGTGGGAGCCTACGGCTTCTTGTTGTGACGAAATGTCGTGTGATTGGTCTTGTGGCGTTTTGTCTCGTACTTGGATTTGTGGTGTTATGTCTCGTGCTTGGATTTGTGACGGTTTGTTTCATGTTTGGGAGGGCCTTAAGATCATCTGCTTGTATATTTAGGTTTGGGTTAAACTCTTTAATGTGTACTGCTTCTAAGATTGGGAGGCGTCTATCATCTGTACATATTTCCAAAATATCATTGTTTTCTTCTAGAATATTTCTTAGTGTTATGCTATGGACTTCTCTTAAGTGATTTTTAGGGGCTCCTAAATTCAGGTGGTATGAAACGCGACGGAATAACCTCATTGTCGCCATGTCAATATAGGTGGAGGGGAGGGTTTCACAGTTCCCTCATGCACATAAAAACCTATAGATTACATGTGAATTCTGAAGTTCCTTTCTCTGGGTAAGTGGAAGGTGGCTAGTCTTCCTTGTCTTGTAATAAATCACCAAGTTAAGTACTTTCTCTGGGTTGACTGGTTTAATGTTCCTCTTAATCATCTGTTTCATTAAACGTTCATCTTCTTTATGGGCTCATGAGAAAGTAGATTTATAGTAGACGTTAATTTTTTTTTCTTTGTTTTGATAATTGTTATATAAGGACTCTAACATCAGTCCCTACGTCAGAAGAGCACTCACCCATTGTAGCACATGTAAACAAGTGCACAATGAAATCGAGCGTTCCACCCAAATACTAATCAATACTAGCTTTAGTGAGAAAGATATCAACCATCAGACCAATAAAAAAAAAAAAAAAAAAATGGACGGCTGGTATAAAGATAATAACAAATATCAAAATAAAGGAAAAATTAACATCTATTGTAAATCTATTTTTTTTATCATCCCATAAAGAAGATGAGCGTAAAATGAAACAGATTATAAAGAGGAACATTAAACCCGCTTATGACAATTCGTCATAACACGAAGCCGGATGCTCACCCTAGCACGAGACATTTCCTCACTACCTGCGTTACCATGAAACCTCGTCCAAGTGACTGGTAACATCCAACAGGGAAGATCAAGTATGAAAACTTACGTATAGAAATTACTTTCATTACATAATTCACCGGAACAATTCTTATCCTGACCAGATAGAATATCCCCAAAGATACTGAAGAAAGGTCTTAAACCCGAAATCGCGATATAGCAAACATGACCACCTATAGTTAAGTCATAAAACCTCCTCTCAAAGGAACAGAAGTCCATAGTAAGGCATATGGAAGATGCCTTTAAGAAAATAATAAATGCACAATTAGCTATCCTTTTTAATGAAATATGCATAAGAGAAAATCTCCTGCCAATATATACTATTATATATATATATATATACATATACATATATATATATATATACATATATATATACATATATATATATATATATTTTTTTTTTTTTGAGGGGGGTAGGGGAGGCTATGGGTGAAAGATTTTTTTTTTTTTTTTGTAGATGAAGACTTTCAGCAAATACAGTATAAGACTATACTAACGATCCCTTTAAAAACAGAGACATATACCACAGATTCTTATATCTGTGCGTGTCTCGGTCAGGTAAACAGAACAGGACGGCTTTAGTCAGAACAAAGACGTATGATTTTTGTTACGCTATTGAGGGGGAAAAGAGAAGGCGACAAGTGCACGCCAGGAGGCGCTTAGCTCAGGAACATCTGTCACTCATACCCTACGAGATCAGACAGTTCAAGAAAGTAATGGCAACAAGAGGAAAGGAAGAAATGAATAGTTTTAAAAATCGAAGTAGAAGATAAATAAAATAAAATAAGATCAAATAAAACAAGTTTCAACAAAAGAAATTAAATAGAATTAAATATACTATATAAGTGAAATAGAATAAAAGGAGATACATTATATATATATATATATATATATATATATATATATATATATATAGAGAGAGAGAGAGAGAGAGAGAGAGTAAGAGTAAGAGAGAGAGTAAGAGTGAGAGTAAAATGGCCATATAGGTAGTCGCTTGATTGATTTTCTTGGTGACAATTACTTAAT
The DNA here is from genome assembly GCF_046742065.1 of Oratosquilla oratoria. Classification (NCBI taxonomy): domain Eukaryota; kingdom Metazoa; phylum Arthropoda; class Malacostraca; order Stomatopoda; family Squillidae; genus Oratosquilla; species Oratosquilla oratoria. Next base: position 24,740,490 of record NC_134820.1, on the reverse strand, counting down.
TCAGCATGTAAAAGAGCCCACAAGATATGGAAACTTACTCGATTTATTGATCACTAGCCGCGAAAGCATGGCAACTGATGTAGAAGTCGGTGAATCTGTTGCAAATAGCGATCACAACTTAGTCAGATTCAAACTCCTAAACAATTTTAGAATAGATACTTGTGCTTCTAAAATACCCGATTTCAGTAAAGCTCAGTTCATAGAACTACGTCAGGAGCTTCAGCTTACAGATTGGGAGGAAAAATTAAATGAAAGGCCTGTAGATCAGATGTGGGAGATATTTCAAAATACGCTCACTAAGATGATTCAAACTTACATTCCTTTTAAGGACAGACGTCCCCCAAATCAGGCTCGCCCAAAGTGGCTCGACAAAGAAACTGAAAAAAGTATTGCTAAAAAGAGACAGGCTTATAAGAAATATAAGTGCTCGGGTGCATCTAATGACTATGAAAGTTATGTATCAATACAGAGAGATTTAAAAAAGACAATAAGAAAAAGAAAACGACAATACGAAATGAACATCGCTGAGAAATCCAAAGAGAATCCCAAAGAATTCTATAGTTACATTAGAGATAAAAAGGTTGTTAGGAATCACATTGGTCCACTATTATCTGCTGACGGTCAACTTGAATATTCAAATGAAGGAATGTGTAATCTCTTAAACAATTATTTTAGCTCGGTATTCGTAAACGAAACACCTCAAAGTGAATTCCAAACTGAAACCTGTGAAAAGTCTGGGGTAAACTTACTCACTACGGTAAATATAACAAAAGAAACAATTAAAAGGTGTATAGACAAACTCAAAGTTAATAAAACACCAGGGCCGGACGGTTGGCATCCAAGAATCTTAAAGGAAATGAAAAATGAGATTGTTGTTCCATTAGAAATTATTTTCAAGAAATCCATCATATCCGGAGATGTCCCAAGAGAATGGAAGCTAGCTAACGTTACTCCCATATTCAAAAAAGGTGACAAAAAGAAACCAAATAACTATAGGCCTATTAGTTTGACTTCGATCGTAGGAAAAATAATGGAAACTATCATCAGAGATGCTATCGAATATCATTTAGAAAGTAACCGTTTGATAAATGATAGCCAACATGGTTTCAGACGGAAACGTTCTTGCGTGACTAACTTACTCGAATTCTACAACACAGTTGTCTCGAATTATGACAAAAGAAACAATATAGATTTAATATATCTAGACTTTGCAAAAGCTTTTGATACCGTCCCACACGAAAGACTACTTACTAAATTAGCTTTGCATGGAATAAGTGGTAGCCTATTAGGTTGGACTAGTAATTGGTTGAAAGGTCGAAAACAGAGAGTTGTTTTAAATGGAAAAACTTCTGGATGGAAAAGTGTTGCAAGTGGAGTTCCTCAGGGTTCCGTTCTTGGGCCACTTCTATTCATAGTATATATAAATGATATAGACCATGGACTAAAATCTACTGTTTCCAAATTTGCTGATGATACAAAACTGTGCGGAGTGGCAAATGATCACTCAAACCAATTAGATATTCAAGAAGATTTAGATAAATTACAGCAATGGTCTGAAAAGTGGCTAATGAAATTTAACACAAGTAAATGCAAGGTAATGCACATAGGTAAAAATAACAGCAAGTACGATTACAAGTTATTTGGAAATTCGTTAACAAAAGTGGATAGTGAAAAAGATCTCGGCGTAATTATCAGTAACGACCTCAAATCATCCAAGCAGTGTATTTCAGCCTCTGAGAAAGCAAATAAGATTCTGGGATTGATTGCGCGATCTTTTGATTTCAAAAGTCCATCACTCATTAACAAGCTATATAAATCGTTAGTTCGTCCACATTTGGAATATGCTGTTTCCGTATGGTCACCGAATCTCATTAAAGACATTGACAGACTGGAAAAAGTACAACGGCGAGCCACAAAACTGATTCCAAATATCAAAAATAAATCATACGAAAATCGACTTAAGCACATGAATCTGTTTTCCCTAAAAAAGCGTAGACTCAGAGGTGACTTGATACAGGTCTTTAAGATTTTAAAGGGAATTGACAACATCAAAAGTGACCAAATTTTCACATTGAATGAGAATCAGACAAGAAACAATGGTCTCAAACTGTCCGGAAATAGATTCAATTTGGAAGTAGGTAGAAACAACTTTGCCAACCGTGTAGTTAATGAATGGAATAAACTTCCTGCACAGGTAGTGCAATGTAGTTCAGTTCGAAGCTTTAAGAATCATTTAGATAAATACCTAAGTAAGATGCTGTAATTATTATAATTTATGTTATATTATTTGTTTTTGTTTTGTTATAATTTGTCTGTCTGATTTTCATTTATTATTAGTTATATGTCAATTTATTATCATTTACTATTTACCTGTTTGTTTGTTATTCAACTATACCAATGCATTTATTTATGTATTTTAATTGTTATTTACATTGTTATAGTTTTAATTTATTATTAATATGATTTTTTTTTTTTTTTTTTTTTTTTTTTTTTTTTTTTTTTTTTTTGCATCCGACCTAGATATGGATCAAAAGGTCTCCTGTCGGCATGCTTTGCCTTTGTAATCCTTTGTAAAAGAGGGAGAGAGAGAGTCAGAGAGAGTCAGAGAGAGAGAGTCAGAGAGTGTGAGAGAGAAAGAGAGAGTCAGAGAGAGAGGGGAAGGGAAAGAGAGAGTAAGAGAGGGAGAGAAAGAGAGAGAGAAAGAATGCCTGAGTGTATGGCTTATGCGCTCTCGGACATCTTGTACAAGACCGACAGGGCAGAGGAGGGGGGGAGGGGGAGGGGGGGAGGGGGAGGGAATCATTAAGGGAATTAGAACTCAAGTGGAAAACATATGAGAGAAGATTTGATTATGGAAAGTGAGTTGTGTCTTTCGACTGGAGAAAGACAGGGAATACGATAAACTTAAATATATGGGTATCTATGTATTTATGTATGCATGTATGTATGTATGCATGTATATGTATGTATGCATGTATATGTATGTATGCATGTATATGTATGTATGCATGTATATGTATGTATGCATGTATATGTATGTATGCATGTATATGTATGTATGTATGTGTGTATGTATGTATGTATTTGTGTATGTATGTATGTATGTATGTATGTATGTATGTAAAGTATGAATGCATGTGTGTATGTATGTATGTGTGTATGTATGTACAGTATGTATGTATGTATGTATGCATGTATATGTATGTGCGTATGTATGTATGTATGTATGTATGTATATGAACATATGTATACAAAATGAGCATGCAGAAAATGTGGGATTCAGTAAGAACTGAAGCAAGAAAAAGAGACTAGATTTAGCAATAATAAGCTAAGCGTGTCATTAGATCAATGAACACAGAAATATTGGAGAAATGAAGATAAGAGTTTCAGATGAGCAACAAAACCAATACATAAACAGATACATGAAAATAAATAGACCAATAAAGAAACAGTTGAATAAAATAATTGAAGATGGAAAGAAATGAACAGAAAAAAGAAGGAAGGAAGGTCGATGACCGAGTAAAAAGTGTAGCCGTGAGATGAGAAGGAAGAGGAGGAGGAGGATGGAGGAGGAGGAGGAGGAGGAGGAGGAGGAGGAGGAAGAGGAGGAAGAAGAGGATGAGGAAAAGGAAGAGAAAGAGGAGGAAAAGGAAGTGAAAGGGGAGGAAAAGGAATAGAAAGAGGAGGAGGAGAAGGAGGAAGAGAAAGAGGAAGAGGAGGAAGAGAAAGAGGAGGAAGAGAAAGAGGAGGAAGAGAAAGAGGAAGAGGAGGAAGAGAAAGAGGAGGAAGAGAAAGAGGAAGAGGAGGAAGAGAAAGAGGAAGAGGAGGAAGATAAAGAGGATGAGGAGGAGGAGGAGAAGGAGTAATAGAAAGAAGAGAAGGAGAGGGAGCAATAGGAAGAAGAGAAAGAGGAGGAGGCGGAAGATAAAGAGGAAGGAGGAGGAGGAGAAGGAGTAAGAGGAGGAGAAAAAGAAAGAGGAGTAAGAGGAGGAGGAGGAGGAGGAGGAGGAGGAGCATGGGGAGGAGGAGGAGCAGGAGGAGGAGGAGCAGGAGGAGGAAATGAAGGAGGAAAAGGAAAAGGAGGAGGTACTTTTGTACATACTAATCATAAATGACACCTCTTTCTATCTCCTCTCTTCCCCCAAATAATCCTTCTAAACCCCTTCTTCTCTCACTCTCTTCTCTCTCTCGCTCTCTCTCTCTCTCTCTCTCTCTCTCTCTCTCTCTCTCTCTCTCTCTCTCTCTCTCTCTCTCACACACACACACACACACACACACACAAAAGTGGTCTTAGGAAAGAGCACTGTTGTTGCTATTAATTTTGACCTGAGCGGTATAGGGAGGACAAAGTATGTCATCCATGAGGTCCTAAGATGAAAAAGGGGTGAAGAGTGGGGATTTTGTATCCGTACTGGACTGGTGCTACAGGGTGGTGTATGCTTTGGGTCGGTCACTGTCTATATAATTGTAACAATCGATTCATTATATATATATATATATATATATATATATATATATATATATATATATATATATATATATATATATATATATATAAGATCGTGCTCACAAATGCGTGAGTAACCACCAGGAAAAATCAACTAACGAAGCAGAGCGCTTTCGTAAAAATTACATCTTCAGTGTTAATACAAAGAAATTATAAAAGGAAGAAACGAGGTATGACTGAGTGAGACATGGTGGAGAAGGCATTCGGAGAGGTAGTGGAAGAAGTACACGTGACTTTTACTATGTGTATATATATGTGTGTGTGTATATATATATATATATATATATATCACAGGTGAGAAATGTAGTAACACATTTATAAATCACAACTAACACCACAGTCGGACGAAAGAAAGAGTTGCGTAAGCGGAACTATATATTTCGATTGCTACCTGCAATCCTCTTCAGTAGTACAAAGTGGCAGGGAGGAGGCTATCTTAAGTAGCAACCTCTTACAAAAGAAAGGGAACACGAGAAAATACAGAACATCACTGCCCCAGCCCTAGTTGACCTGGGGCAGTGATGTTCTGTATTTTCTCGTGTTCCCTTTCTTTTGTAAGAGGTTGCTACTTAAGATAGCCTCCTCCCTGCCACTTTGTACTACTGAAGAGGATTGCAGGTAGCAATCGAAATATATAGTTCCGCTTACGCAACTCTTTCTTTCGTCCGACTGTGGTGTTAGTTGTGATATATATATATATATATATATATATATATATATATACATATATATATATATATATATATACATATACATATATATTATCTCTCTGACTCTCATTTTTTAATCTGAGTATTTCCTTTTCGATATTCCAACCAATCTCTCCTCACCTGTTTCATCTCATCTGCAAGAATATTTAAGCGTAAACCACTAGTAAACAATGTTACATAAACTATCCATAACATCAACGTATCAACTCCTTTCAATGATCTGTTTACATTTTCACTTTCGTCTACGATATCTTCGATATTAAAAAAAAAAAAAAAAAAAAAAAAAAAAAAAAAAAAAGGAAGTCATTTTCCTGGGAGGCCAAATTGTCACTCGTTTGAACCATTTTGCATCGCTTACCTTCAAATCTCACTCATCGGTTCTCACATTTCCAATTCGATTCCGAATTGCCTATTATCTTTGCCTCTTTCTTTATCACATTTATCAGTATTTGCACTCGTGGGACCCCTGAGATAATATTCTAAGTGTCACAATTAACTGAAGCACCTATGTGTGTGTGTGTGTGTGTGTGTGTGTGTGTGTGTGTGTGTGTGTGTGTGTGTGTGTGTGTGTGTGTGTGTGTGTGTGTGTGTGTGTGTGTGTGTGTGTGTGTGCGCGTTCGCGCGCATGTGTGATTCACAATGATCGACAGCTATTTCCCTCCCAGACGAGAGCTCAGAGCTACTATGACATGACCGATCTATGGGTAATACTGTGACCTTACACGCACACATACACCCAACTCCCCGCCCACGAGTGTTGGAGTAACAATCCGCAGCGCAGCGATACTGAAGTTACTTCACCCCTGATCGGAATTCGAACCCGGACCGCCGTGATGGCAGCCGGGAACTCTACAAATTGCGCCACGAGTTCTGTGTGTGTGTGTGTGTGTGTGTGTGTGTGTGTGTGTGTGTGTGTGTGTGTGTCCTTGCGTGTATTTTTGATTAATATTGGTTCGTGTTTTTAAGTTCATTTATTCATAATATTACTCCTATCAATGTACATGACACCACATCAATGTTATCATCAGCAGGCCATAAGAAACGTAATTACAGCGTCAGTGAGCACTCTGATATCTTTCGGTAAATAAACTTAAGATTTAATTGATTAAATCTACCTTTACTCGAATTAGGTATACGATTTACAACCCCTCTTCTTGCGTCACATACTTGATTCAATTTTGTTATCTAAAAAATCGAGATTTTTTTAAACCCATTGGTACATTGGTACATATGTACCATGATGTGAGGGAGGGAAGAGGGTGGAGGGGAGTGGAGTATGTAGGGGATGGAATGGGTGGGAATGGTTTCTATGCCTTTTTCTTTTTGGCTACCTCCCATGTAAGGGGGAAAAAAGCCTTTGGTATATGTATGTACCATTTCCTAATGTGTTTTTATTGATTATTGTCACCATTTCTTTTTTAAATCTGCTTGAACCATGTTATGGAATGTGGCCCTGGTCAAATGGGATCTATATTTTACACCTTTGTATGCTATAAGTATGACATCTGTCGTATCCAGATATCAATACACTCTTGCTTCATATATTCTCTTTTCATTATCCCTAAAATAGCTCTATGATTGTGTTTTTATATTTATTCCTATATATATTACTACTGTTTTCAACTGCAAATATAGTTGTGTGTGTGTGTGTGTGTGTGTGTGTGTGTGTGTGTGTGTGTGTGTGTGTGTGTGTGTGTGTGTGTGTGTGTGTGTGTGTATGTGTGTGTGTGTGTGTGTGTGTGTGTGTGTGTGTGTGTGTGTGTGTGTGTGTGTGTGTGTGTGTGTGTGTGTGTGTGTGTGTGCGCGCGCGCCCGCGCGTGAGCGTGCGTGCGTACGTACACGTACGAAAGTGAAATACTTGACAAATCCAGGTCCAAAATTACAAAACATTTATAGGAAACGAGAACGAAGAGCGGTAAAGCGGGCCAATTGGGCGGGGAGTGGGGCCAATTGGGCGTGGACAGCGGGGCCAATTGGTCGGCGGGGGAGGACGGGCCAATTGGTCGGTGGCGAGATGGGGGCCAATTGGTCGAAACGTGGGCGGCGAACAGAAGCGAGATGAGCGAAATAGGCCGATAGTCCAGATGAGCGGCGCCCAAATGACAGATGCAATTTGGTGCTGACGGTAAAATGGGCCGCTGGTCGTTAGGGCCAGGATCAGGGATGGCCATAGATGGGGATTGGGGGGAGGGGGAGAGGGGGGAGAGGGGGGAGGGGGGAAGGTTGTGAGAGAGTGTGGGAGGAGCTGTCATGGAGGAGGGGCCGTTGTGGTTGTAAAATTCCTAAGAAATTGGACAAGGAATGTGGCCGGGGAAGGGAGGTAATGACAGTGGAAGAATAATCTTGAAATACAATCGGGCCCGGGGGTGGGGGGTGGGGGGGAAGCAAGTAAAGAGAGTAAGGATGGAGGGAGGGTAGGGAAGGAGGGAAGAAGGGAAGGAGGGAAGGAGGGAAGAAGGGAAGGAGGGAAGAAAGGAGGGAAGGGAAGGAGGAAAAGAAGGAAGAAAGGAAGGAGGGAAGGAGGGAAGAAAGGAGGGAGGGAAGGAGGGAAGGAGGGAAGGAGGGAAGAAAGGAAGGAGGGAAGAAAGGAAGGAGGGAAGGAGGGAAGAAGGGAAGGAGGGGAAGAGAGAATGATGGAAGGATAGAAGAAGGGAAGGAGGAAAGGAAGGAGAGAGTAGGGATGGAGAGAAGGAGGGAAGAAAGGATGATGGAAGGATAGAGGGAGTGGAAAGAGGAAAGGAAGGAAGGAGAGAGAGTAGGAATAGAAGGAGGGTTTGGAAGGAGGGAAGGAGGGAAGGAGGAGAGGAGGGAAAGGGAGAAGGAGGGAAAGAGAGAATGATGGAAGGAGGGAAGGAGGAAAGGAAGGTAGGAGAGAGGTAGGGAAGGGAGGAAGGGAGGAAGGGAGGAAGGAAGGAAGGAGGGAAGGAGGGAAAGAAGGAAGGAGGGTAGGAGGGAAAGAAGGAAGAAAGGAAGAAAAGAAGGAAGAAAGGAAGGAAGGAAGAAAAGGAGGAAGAAAGGAAGGAAGAAAAGAATGAAGAAAGGAAGGGAGAAAGGAAGGAAGGAAGGAGGGAAAGAAGGAAAATAGAAATAGGGAAGGGGAGGAGAGAAACAGGAAGGGTAGAAGAAAGAAAAGAGGCGAGAACGGATGTAAGGAAAGAGAGAAGGAAATGAGAGGAGGGGAGGAAGGAGAAAAAGAGTGAAAGAGAAAATAATGGAAAGAGGGGGACAGTGGGAAGAAGAAAGGAAATGAAAGATTGAAGGTTCTTACGGTGGTATTCTTAAAGAAAAATTCTTTCCCTTCCAAGGATTTATATAAGATTTATATAAGGAAAGATTTATACAAGGAAATATTTTTTTAAGAATACCACCATGAGATTCTTACGGTGGTATTCTTAAAAAATTCTTTCCCTTCCAAGGATTTATATAAGATTTATATAAGGAAAGATTTATATAAGGAAAGATTTTTTTTAAGAATACCACCATAAGACTCTTACGGTGGTATTCTTAAAAAAATTCTTTCCCTTCCAAGGATTTATATAAGATTTATATAAGGAAAGATTTATACAAGGAAAGATTTTTTAAGAATACCACGTAAAATTACGGTGGTATTCTTAAAAAAAAATTCCCTTCCACGGATTTATATATAAGATTTATATAAGGAAAGATTTATAAAAGGAAAGATTTTTTAAGAATACCACTTAGTGTAAATCAACCACAAATCTTCATGATCTGAATACCAAACCTTATGGTGACAAAGACTCTCTCAGTCTCTTCGTTAATGCCCAAGCGGCCTATATGTACAAGGTCGTTTAGTCGTCATGCGTTCGTCAGAAAAATATGTGTAAAGAGAGCCCCTTTGTATTAAAGAATAAAATAAGGTGCTCATCATTCGGGGATGTAATTAAAGGTGGTATTCTTAAAAAAAAAAAAAAAAAAAAAAAAAAAAAAAAAAAAAAAATCCTTATACCAATCTTATATAAATTCTGGGAAGGGAAAGATTTATATAAGGAAAGATTTTTTTTTAGAATACTGCCGTGAGTAATCAAACAAGAGAAGCCTAAACGGCATGACACCTCATAGCCATACTCTCCCTTCTCCCTCTTCCAGACCTGAGAATCATCTCTTGACAAATTCATTCAAACTTCAGGGTTATCGCCACTATCACCAAGCAGTCACTATGGGGATTTAGTACCGCCCCTATGGAACAGAGTCACGTAGTACTTTTTATGAATGGAGACTAATCTGCACTCAAAAAATAAAAATAAGAATTGTCACTTTTGTGTTATCTATTTATTTACTTATTAAGTAACTAATTAATATATTTATTTATTTCTATCAACGTTATGTATTTATTTATATTTATTTATTTATTTTATCTATTTATTTATTCACATTTATTTATTTATTAGTTTATCTATTTATCAATTTATTTATTTTTTATTTGTTTACTGTATCTTTTTATTTTATTTTTTTATTTTTTATTTACTTATTTATTTATTCTTTTTTGCTGGCTTCTCTGATTTGTTTTGTTTGTCACCTCCTTGATTTCACCTCTTTAGTACGATATTCTCCCTAACGACAGAAACGCTCGCTCTCGTTATCTTTGATGAAACAATATCCTTGGAGATAACTACGAGAGGAGAAAACAACAGCTAAAAATCAAGTGGTGGGTTGAGGCGGTGAAGAGGAAGAGGAGGAGAAGGAGGAGGAGGAGGAGGAGGAGGAGGAGGAGGTGGAGGAGGAGGAGGAGGAGGTGGAGGAGGTGTAGGAGGAGGAGGAGGAGGAGGAGGAGGAGGTGGAGGATAAGGAGGAGGATTAGGAGGAGGAGGAGGAGGAGGAGGAGAAGGTAGAGGAGGAGGAGAAGGTGGAGGAGGAGGAGAAGGTGGAGGAGGAGAAGGTGGAGGAGGAGGAGGAGAAGGTGGAGGAGGAGGAGGAGGAGAAGGTGGAGGAGGAGGAGGAGGAGAAGGTGGAGGAGGAGGACGAGGAGGAGGAGGACGAGGAGAAGGAGGAGGAGGACGAGGAGGAGGAGGAGGAGAGCGATTAAAGGAGGAGGGAGAGTGGGGAAGGAAGAGATAATAAAGAAGGGAGGTGGAAAGGGAGGTGGGAAGGGAGGTGGGGCAATTACGTCGATCATTAACTCAAGAAACTTGCCAAAGTTGGTGTTTTTAGAGAAATGTGACTATTTTCACCCACTAGTTTAGTTTCTTCCTCCTCTTCCTCCTCCTCTTCTTCATCTTCCTCTTCTCCTTCTTCTTCTTCCACGTACAGGATGAGTGCCAGCCGGTTTCAATCAGATGTTGTTGATATTGATGATGATGATGATGATGATGATGATGTTGATGATGTTGATGTTGTTGATGTTGATGTTGTTGCTCATGTTGTTGATGTTTTTGACGTTGTTGATGTTGACGTTGTTGATGTTGACGTTGTTGATGTTGACGTTGTTGATGTTGACGTTGTTGGTGTTGACATTGCTGATGTTGATGTTGACGTTGTTGATGTTGACATTGCTGATGTTGATGTTGACATTGCTGATGTTGTTGATGTTGATATTGTTGACGTTGTTGATGTTGACGTTGTTGATGTTGACGTTGATGTTGACGTTGTTGATGTTGATGTTGATATTGTTGATGTTGATATTGTTGACGTTGTTGATGTTGACGTTGACGTTGTTGATGTTGTTGTTGCTGCTGCTGCTGTTGTTGTTGTGTATGTTGTTGGGTTCCTCACAGTGCTAAGTGGGTTATGTCGCCGGAGCTGTTAAGAACACCTGTTGCGTTCTCAGGCGGTCCTACCCATTCTGTGGCGGTGGAAAGGATAATGGTGATGCCATGCTTAGGACCAAATGGAGGTGAATCAAATAATTAATTAATTAATTAATTAATAGATAAAGAAATAAATAAATAAGTAAATGAATGAATGAATGAATAGATAAATATATAAATAAATAGATAAATGAAATAAATAAATTAGATAAATAAATGAATGAAGAAATAAATAAACTGGTAGATTGATAGATAAATTGATTAACTGGTTATTCAATTAATAGGTAAAAAGATAACTAAATGATGAATAAATTAGTGAATAAGTTGATGAATAAATGAATAGATAAATGAATAAACAAACAAATAAATAACTGGATAATAAGATAAATGTGTAAATAAATATACAAATAAATAAACAAACAAATAGATGAACGAATAAAATCAATAAACAAATAGTATAGATGAATAATTAGATAAATGAATAAATAGATTATAAGAAAAAATAAGTAAACAAATAGCTGAATAAACAAAACCAAATCAAATAAAGGCAAGACAGGACGAGAGTCCATCATTATGTCCAACCTTTACCATTCTTACTCCCAAGCTCTTTTGACATTAACAGCTCTCACTCCCAGTTTCCACCAAATTCACTCCATTCCAACCACTCCCTTTGCCAATACCACCTTCGTCTTAGCTACCATCATCATATCTATGTCCACCCACTTCCGATAACCTTATCTCTGTTATCACTACTACCCTTGATACACCATAAACCTAATCGCCATATTCTGTCAGTAAAACCCCGCCCATTGGGTCGCTTCAGTAACCGCTGCTTCCTGATTGGCTACCCAAAAGAATAGGCTCCACCTACTTAGTTGCTTCCACAATCACTGTATCCTGATTAGTTGTTCAAACAAATTTGCCCCGCCTAGTTAGTAGCTTCCACAATCACTGTATCCTGATTGGCTGTTCAAACAATTTTGCCCCGCCTAGTTAGTAGCTTCCACAATCACTGTATCCTGATTGGCTGTTCAAACAAATATGCCCCTCCTATTTAGAATAATCCATTCTCCAAATGATTATGCTCCAAAAGAGCTGGAGTCCAGGAATCATAGTTGGGGGTCAGAATAAAACGGAGTCCTCATAAACGTTTCTGTGATCACAACGTTTCGAATTCTGTCCTTGCTTTGCATTCAGGATTACCGTGACGTTGATCTCGTCCCGTTCTATTTTATTACAAATATTTACTCTAGTGAGGAGAGTTCATCGAACCGTGAGGACGCTCCATAAGTTACGCTTGTTTCAGAGTACATATGTATACGTGTGAGCAAACATGTAAATACATCTATTTATACGTAAACATGTACGTACACATACAAACACGCACACACACAAATTCTCTCTTTCTCTCTCTCTCTCTCTCATACACACACACACATACACACACACGATCACGAGTCCAACACGTGATCCAAAGACCAAGGTGAATACACACACACACACACACACACACACACACACACCCAATACACACACACACACACACACCCAATACATACATGCACACACATATACACACACACACATACACACACAGATGGACACACACCCTCATGAGTGTATACATATCCGCACACACAAAGTAAAATAGTATGAATCATTAAACTTTTTTTAATATAAATAAGAAACATCGAAAGACCATTGCCGAAAGGTGAAGGAGCGGAAGGGAGCCGATAGGGTCGCTGGGGTCTTCGAGCAGTCCTAGGAACTCCAAAGGTCCTCTGCCTGTAGGAGAGAGGCCAAACGCAGAATATGGGATCCAATGAATTTAACGTTTCGCCCAGCATAGCTTCTTCAGAAATAACACAGTGGAGAAACATCTGACTCCTCCTTATATAGCCCGAGCTTATGGGGAGAAACAAACATAAAAATGGTGTAAACACAATTTGCGTAAATTGCTTGGATCCCATACTCTGCGTTTGCCCTCTCTCCTACAGTGCTGTTGCAGTCGTTGCTGTTTTTGTTCGTCGGTCCTCTGCCTCTTCTTCACCTCGCCTCCATTCCGGAAGTCGAGACGAGTCTTTGTCCCCGGCGTTCCAGCCTTGAGCCGCGGGAGAGTCTTTGGCGGTGATTAACAGAAGCGAACTCAACTATGAATGAGGTCTTTTGGGAGCGCGAGAAACTCTGGAAGTGTGGTGTTGGAATAAGAGATAAAAGAGAATGAGGAAGAGTGAGGGGGGAGTAAGGGAAAATGCGAGAGTAAAAGAGAGTGGAAGAGAGTGAAGTGAAAAGGAGTGAATGAAAGCGAGAATGAGAGAGTGAGTAGAAAGGAATGAACAAAAGCGAAGAGAAGAGTTAGAGCGAAAGAACTAGAGTAAGGGAGAGTGAGGGAGTATAAGAGACAAAGCTCAGCGAGAGATAGAGAACAAAAGAGAGCTAAAGAGAGTGAGAGAAAGAGTGAGCGAGCAGAAGAGAAAGAAATACAGGAGGAGAAACAGAGAAGATGAGAGAGGGCCTCTAGCTGGATGCCATTGCTGTCCCAGAAAAGTCACCCGAAGAGTCTGCCCTCGATGATCGAGTTCGTCTGCGAAGTTGGTCTTCAGGAAGGACTCGACCTCGGTCAAAGAAAATACGAAGAAGTCCAACAACAAGCATACTGGATTCGACTTCGTAAATTCTTTGGCTTCAACCTCCCAAAAGCATTCCATCAAGTAAAAATGGTCTCCTATTACAACAACCTAACTGTTAAGACTTCCCCACTCCCGAAATGAGAATGAGAAAATCAGGATGTGTGAGGAGCGTATACAGAATGTGGACCAGGGCTCATTCACTCCGATAAACTTCACAACTTCAGATGTGATGGACCCAAGGGCAAAGGCATTCTACGCTCGTCTATCAGAGGCGATGGCAGAACAGAAACGACAACCAAAGAGGAGTATTGTATCGTGGATGAGATGTAGACTCAGTCTCACTCTTAAGATCAGCTCTTCTATGCCTGAGAGGTACCAGGTCCCCACCCACTAAATTAGCATACATACAGAACCTCAATTTTGAGCAGACTGTAGTAGAAAGTAGGATAAGTGAAATTCTGTATTAGGCTTCATCAAAGTTAGATAATATCAAATATGAAAGGTTAGTCGACCACAGTCATTAGCGAGAGCGGGGCCAATGAACTCTGTGTGTGGGAGACAGATCCTGACTTCTTTCACCACACAATTTCATGAGGATGGAGGACGTTATAGAAATAGTAGTAGTAGCAGTAGTAGTAGTAATAGCAGCAGCAGCAAAAGTAGTAGTAGTAGTAGAAGCAGAATTTGTAGTAGTAGTAGTAGTAGTAGTAGAAGTAGTAGAAGCAGAAGTTGTAGTAGTAGTAGTAGTAGTAGTAGTAGTAGTAGTGTTTGTAGGAGCGATAATAATAATGAAAGTAGTAGTAGTAGTAGTAGTAGTAGTAGTAGTAGTAGCAGCAGTAGCAGCAGTGGTAGCAGCAGTAGTAGTAGTAGAAGTAGCAGTAGCAGTAGTAGTAGCAGTAGCAGCAGCAGTAGTAGCAGCAGTAGCAGTAGTAGTAGCAGTAGTAGAAGCAGTATTAGTGGTAGTAGTAGTGGTAGTAGTGGTAGTAATAGTAGTAGTAGGAGTAGTAGTAGGCATTATTAGAAAATAAATAGATAAATAAAAGGGTCGTCGACCACAGTCAGCGGCGGGAGAGGGGCCAATGAACTGTATCTGTGGGAGACAGATGTTGTTGTTGTTGTTGTTGTAGTAGTAGTACTACGCAACCACAAAATATGATATATTAACAAGTTAAAACAGAACGAAAAAAAATAAAAGTAAACAAGATAAAATAAGATGAAACACGTTCAAATAGAATTAAATAAGACAAATAAAAATAAAATAAATAAGAATCAAAATAAATAAAAAATAAAATATAATAGAAATGAAATTAAACAAAAACAAAATAGAAAGAACAACTAAGAAAGTGGGAATGATGCCAGTATCCGAACCTGAGTTCGAAACCAGAGCGAACAACGTCAAGAATGGATTTGCAACTGGGGACAAGCTCACGGACATTTTCCCCCAAGACAAAGTGTCGCACTTTTTCACTCCCTTCCACCAGCTGTGGTGCCTCGGTTGGCACAGTGTCACAGCAAACAATGTATGGAATTGGCACCGCCATCCATATACAGTTGTGGAACAAGTGCTTTAGTTGAACGTCATACTTTTGCAATGCAAAGATGAATATATATATATATATATATATATATATATATATATATACATATATGTGTGTGTGTGTGTATGTACAATGCTGAATGGGTCCCAGTGAACAGTTATACATTTCTATCAACCACAATACACTTTAATTCTAAGCCATCAGCATCGAGAGATTCGAGGAGGCCAACATGCAGAAATTAAAACATGTCACGTGCTAGCGCGGATTCGAGTCCTCGGCTGTACCATGTTTCAATTTCTGCATGTTGGCCTCCTCGAGTCTCTCGATGTTGATGGCTTAGAATTAAAGTGTATTATGGTTGATGGAAAGTATATATATATATATATATATATATATATATATATATATATATATATATATATATTATAAATATGTATATATTTGCAGAAACAACCGGGAAATTAAAAAAACGGATACAGAACGTTTTCGTCTATTTAACACATTTTCAAAGGTACAGAAAAGCAATACAGAAAGAAACAATATATACACGAGAAAGAAATATTACTGAATCACGTTACATAAAAAGAAATTTTGAAAATAATATGAACTTGAGTTTGGGTTTATTCAAACTGGACTATTTTCTTATTGACAAGGTTGTGTGTGATCATTTGTAACAAGGGACCTTTCCGAATATTCTGTCTTCTCGTGTATATATTGCTTCTGTAGTGTTTCTGTAGTACCTTTGAAAACGTCTTAAATACACGAAAACGTTCGCTATCCGTTTTTTTTTTTTTTTTTTTTTTAATTTCCCGGTGGTTTCTGCAAAAATAGTTTATCACGGGTGTTTTGTGATTTCTTTGCATATATATATATATATGCGTGTGTGTGTGTGTGTGTGTGTGTGTGTGTGTGTGTGTGTGTGTGTGTGTGTGTGTGTGTGTGTGTGTGTGTGTGTGTGTGTGTGTGTGTGCATACATGAAAATGTCATTCGCCGGGGGTGGGGGGGTGGGGGTGCATTGCTTTATTCACGCGCCAAGCCCGTTCTCCACGGTTTTCCCAAACAAGCCTCTATGCATTGACCTTTTCCCATTCCAAACGAGTCTCAGCCAAGAGTTCTGTTTTATTTATTCATTTATTTATTTATCTATTTATTCATTTTTTTTTTTTTTTGTCTTCTACCAACGGCTGCCCTTTTTTTGTGGAATAAAATTATGTAGGTAGGGCTTAAAAAAAAAAAAAAAATCACCTATCTTATTTTTTGCTTTCGTAATTGTAAATTGCTAATCTCAAGCAGTTTTTTGGGCCGGAGTACCTGTGGCGCTGATACACAGAGCAGTTCCAAGCCAACTCCAGCTGTCTATTTTCAAAAAAGATTTTCCCCTTTATTCCCAGGCAAGTTTGACTGTTCGCGGCGCGCTGATTGGCCTATTATTCTGCCGTTTCCGTACCTGTAATTTCAATTTTTGTTGGCGCTGAGAGAAGTGTGCAGTTTGGCACGTGCATTTGCTCTCGTTTCTTTTTTTTTCCAGTTTTTCTTTTTTCCTTCCGGGCTTTCCCTGGGTTTCCGCGAATTTATACTAATTGCTCCTTTAGCGCAAGAGTTCGTGTATTAGTAAATACTCTACAGCCGACTATGTCGCGCTGTTTACGAAAGAAGAAATAATATGAAAAAATGATGAAAAAATACAAAAATGAATAATAAAAATCCTATAAAATCTGAATCCGGGTCAGGTGTAGAATTCCCATTCCATACTGATCAATTTAGAATCTCCACCACAACTATACTCAATTCTAGAACACCTTCCTACACACACATTGGTCAACTGTAGACTCTCTACTCCATCTAACATAGGCTAGGCTAGGCTAGGCTAGGTTAGGTTAGGTTTGGTTGGGTCAGGTGTTAGGTCATGTTACATTTATGTTAGGTTAGGTTAGGTTAGGTTAGGTTTGGTTTGATCAATTTAGGTCAGGTCAGGTTAGATTAGGTTAGGTTAGTTTAGGTCAAGTTAGGTTAGATTAGGTTGGTTAGGTTAGGTTAGGTTTGTGTTAGGCCAGGTTATGTTAGGTTAGGTTAGGTTAGGTTAGGGTAGGTTAGGTTAGGTCAGGTTAGGTCTGGTTAGGTTAGGTTAGTTTAGGTCAGATTATGTATCACGAGCCATAACCAACAGCATAATATCCATCCCAGCAACATTCAATTGTACAATCTCCACCTAAGTGGGAAAAAATCTACAATTGATCCTTGAATCCTTTCAATGTAGGTTCCTGCCTTCAGCCGAATAAGATTTTCTGTCGCCACCAGAACAAAATATATAGACAGTATCATGTAGAAGCTGTTAAGCGTTATCCATAACATAGTTGGCTTGTTTGACATTATCTGTGTTTTTTTATCCGCTCTGTGAAGTGGTTAGGCATGATAGCCTTTGTCAAAGCATTTATTTAAGACCATATCCCGTTAAACATTGACTCCCAGGTGGGACTCGAACCTCCATCCATTTAGCTCATTGTCTCCAGACGTCAGTGCTCGAGTCTACTTGAGTAATATGTTCCCCATTGGGAAATTGTAATGTTATAACACATTTGTAATTGTAAACTTCAGCAGAAGAGGACTACAGATAGTAGCCGGAATATACAGTTTTCCTGTACTTCTGATATTATTTCTCCGATACTGGGTTAAGTGTATGTTCCCCATTGCTTATTATGAACATTCATTTAGTCTGACAAAGTATGATCCACAGTTTCTGCTACATCTTGGTATTCTTGATATAAAACCATTTCCGCTGGAGACACGAAATTATTTACAAGAATAGAAATGCTAACAAATAAAGTTCATTTGTGCTAAAAAATTTGGCTCAAATATCTAATAACACCCCAGTTTGAAATCTAGATAACTAAATTTGGCAAATGTCTTGTCCTGAGATCTAGAACTCTCCTCATAAGTATACTGATCTAGGTGAGTGCCTTTAACAGTAGCTGTCTGTGCACTTTGGGTAAAGGTGACAGTTTTGGTAACAATATCTCTCTTGGTACAACCTTCTTTGAAAATATAAAGACATAACAAACGTATGTACAATACTTTTGTACGATACTCTTATCACGTTCTTTGAAAGGATTTGAGTTCCCTTTCCGTGCGCCAAGAACACGTTGTTATAATATAAAGTCTTCCACATCTCACGCACATTCAGTTTGCTGCAGTTAGTGTCACTAGGGTAGACAGATAGACACATCGAAGGGTAAATTGGATTCAGAAAGCGTCCAGAGAATCATTTCATTTTCGTGTTTGGTCATACTCCCTCTGCCCAGAAAGCCCTTCAGACTCCAAAAGCCAAAACAGATTTTGAGATGTGGCTTAATGATGCAACATATATATACATACATATATATATATATATATATATACATACATATAATATATATATATGTATATATATATATGTGTGTGTGTGTTTATATATATATATATATATATATATATATTCATGAGAGAAATGCGCTAGTAACAGCAGCAGCAATTTGATCATTTTTATGACAGTTGCATGTAGGATTCGAATCCACTGCTTTCGGCCACCCGAAAGTGAAGGTAATCTTACGGGTGGCTGTAAGCAGTGGATTCGAATCCTACATGCGACTGTCATAAATATCATATATATATATATATATATATATATATATATATATATATATATATATATATATATATATACATATATATATATATATATATATATATATATATTCTAAGTATTGTTTTCCTAGAACCCCCGAGACTAAGTTCTACCATGAGCTTTTTGGAAAAACAAGTTCTTTAATATTTCATCATCTGTAAGACTCGGTAATAGCAAGAACATAAAAATCTGTCTTATAGTAAGTTGTATTTCAACAAGAATGATCAAATGAAGATCTCTTTTGTTTACTTCCGTTGTCGATGTATTAATCTGTATATGTGAGAAAACAAATTCTTTGACACATAGAAGAAAACTGTATAATAAATCATCCCTATCGGATACTTTATCCAGTGACGTATTAATCAAAATACTCCTCAATTCAATACGTGAGAATGAATTGTCAAAGTATTTATCTCCTCAGGTATATTCTATTACAATAAAACCTGAAATTATGCTAGAGATCCTCTTTCTTAAGTTTCGCGTTTGTTATATTTTCAATATTTTGTGTAAGAGTTTCTCCTCAAAGATGAAAAACGTTATGACGTAGATTTAACGTTGCAGTGACTCTCTCTCACGCCCTCTGGGTTCTCTCATTCATTCTTCGAGATTTGTGTGCCACAACTATGTACTTGATAAAACTCTAACAAGCGAAACTTCGAATTAATAAAGGGTCCGTCCCCACTTGGTGGTTCTTTTGAAAATTTTGAAAGTTAAAAAAAAAAAAAAAAAAAAAAAAAAAAAAAAAAAAAAAAAAAAAAGAGGGTATTTTATTTCACACAAAAATCAAGCAAGAAAAAAAAAAAAAAAAAAAAAAAAAAAAAAAAAATAAAAAAAAATAAATGCAGTCACCAATGAACGGCATAGGCATCCAGCCAAGGCAACTGTATGCAATACAGTTCGAAGTTCCAGAAATCTTTTTTGGCTCTTCACCGTAAATAAAGAGGGAAGGTACAAGATTGTGTTGTCTGGGGAGGACTTCGTGAAGCAGCTCAGAATCATCTGGATCCAGACCAGCAGTCAGAAAATCACAAAACAAAGTTCCTCAAGGGAGAGTTTGTTTTTTGGATATCGGGGACATGGAGGAGGAGGAGGAGGAGGAGGAGGGGAGGAGGAGGGGAGGAGGTGGAGGAGGTTGAGGTGGAGGAGGTTGAGGTTGAGGAGGTAGAGAAGGTGGAGGTGGAGGTGAGGGAGGTGGTGGAGTGAGGGAGGAGGTGGAGGAGGCTGTGGAGGAGGTTGTGGAGGAGGCGGTGGAGGAGGTGGTGTTGTTAGTAGTAGTAGTAGTAGTAGTAGTAGTAGTAGTAGTGGTAGTAGTAGTAGTAGAAGTAGTAGTAGTAGGAGACAGATCCTGCTGCTTCCACCACACAGTTCCACGAGGATGGAGGTCGTACTTAATTATAAAAAAAGAAGTAGTAGTAGTAGTAGTAGTAGTAGTAGTAGTAATTTTTACAGTTTCCTGTCCCAGATGGCAAAATCTCTTTTGAGGATTAAATTAATAATATCCCTATTATCGTTATGCCTACATAACTCGGATATTGCACCTTTGACTTGACTCTTCAGAGAAAAATCCCAAGTTTAATTAAGACAATTGACGTGCTTCCTAGTATGAAGTCTACGTCGTTCAATTATATCACTTTTTATTAGTCTCTTTCCAGGAATAGGCATGTCTAGAAAAAAAATACCAAATGGAATTAAACTAACCACCATCACCCAGGATCACGTACCAATTACATACCACTACCAAATATCACCACCAACTACCATCACTCACCACTACCATCCACTACCCATCCACCACCATCTACCACCATCCACAACTCCCCACTCCCCACTGTCTATAACCATGTACCAATACCATTCACCAAAAAACACCCAACATCACCTACCACCATCCAACACTACCACCATCACCCTACATCATCCACCACCGCCACCTACCACCTCCACTCACCACCACACGCCACCACCACCATCATCCAACACACTCCACCGCCCACAATCCACCAAACACTATCACCCACAACCGCCAACCACAACCACCAACCACAACCACTCACTACGACCACCTACCAACACCCACAACCACAACCACCAATACCCACAACCACAACCACCAATACCCACAACCACAACCACAACCATCCACCACCCATTAGTATAACACCAGCCAGGACCAAGTAAAATAGAACGTACGTTCGTATTTCGAAATCCACGTGTTGTGCAATTTTTTTTTATTTCATAGTGACTTTTCATTATTTTTCTCTATCTGTGTGATATACTGTATATTGGTCTTTAAGCCAGAGTTCAGTAATGGGGATTAGATTTCTATACTATTTCTAGTATATGTATGTTTCCAGGTTGTTGTTGTTTTGTTGTTGTTTTGTTGTTGTTGTTGCTGTTGTTTTGTTGTTGTTTTCATTATGATGATTATGATTATCATAATAATTATAATGATTACAATAATTGTAATAACTGTAATGATTGTAATGATTGTAACGATTGTAATTATAAGGATTGTAATGATTATAATGATTGTCATGATTATAATGATTGTCATGATTACAATGACTGTAATGATTATAATGATTGTAATGATTATAATCATTGTAATGTTTGTAATGAGTGTAACGTACAGGGTGGCTCAAATGAAACACGGTGGATTATGATATGTAAATCACAAAACACCACAGACAAACCGTGCGCACACGTCGGAGGCTCAATCAAGACTGCCCGCTTGGGGACGCCAAGCAGCCAGCTAGCGCGGGAAACATACACGATTCGCTTTGGTTCTCCTTACGAAAAGGCAGCGCTGGGCGCGTTCCTCAATGCGCTCCTATGTGCGTTCCGCTTTCCTTTGGCCGCGGTTAGCACTTCCAAACTATTAAAGCAATATAAGTACCGGTATAGTACTGTATGTGGCCTACCTTTTGGATGTGGCCTACAACATTTTTCTTCGGTATAGTATGTGGTCTACTAGACTTTTATTTCGGTATAAACCTGTCTCTTAAGCTTTAATAGTTTGGGAGCGCTAACCGCAGCCAAATATATGTGTGTGTGTGTGTGTGTGTGTGTGTGTGTGTGTGTGTGTGTGTATCCCTGTTATTCCGATGATGTACATTACAGATTTTATTCTGTTCAAGGCCAAATGATCTCCTTCGTATTTGTTCAGAACCTCAAGACCAAGAGGGTAATGTTCCCCAGACCCTTCTAGCGGCAAACTTCGGAAACGGTCTGGATGTCGCGCTTTTTGTTTTTGTTTTTTTTTTTTTTTTTTTTTTTTTTTTTTTTTTTTTTTAGCTAGCACTTGTTACAAGCTCATTATAGATTTTTGGCGCGAAAAACAGCTGACAATGGAGCAGCGGCTATTTCGAGTGAAAAATACGCCAACTTTTGTCGCCAAAAACCTGGTTTCAAGCTTACTATCAGGTCACAATGAAATTATCCACAAACACAGCGACAACAACAGATAAAAGTGATTGTTTGTACTTATCGTGCAACCCGGCCCCGTATTCACAGAAGATAAAGACATTGAATATAAAGTTTCCTTCGCTTCGGTTGTCGGAATCCTAAAAATAATAATAATAATAATAAATAAATGAAAATAATAAAGATTAAAGAAACTATAAAAAAGTAAAGAAAACAAAGTATACAGTGCAAATTCTTAAGGACTTTCAGAAAAAATGTCGATTTCCTCTAACACATTTTTATTTTATTCATTTATTTATTTGTTCATTTTTTATTTATTTATATTTCATTTCACTATTTTTTATCTATTTTTTATTATTTTATTTTTATTTATTTATTCGTTTATTTATTTTATTTTACTTTATTTCATTTATTCATTTATTATCTTATTTATCTATTTATTTTTACGAACTGGTTGAGCATGAATCCCCTTTTCAAAAGTCAAGGATTTAAGATCGTATATAATCTCTTACTGCAAACACGCGTTGACTCCCTAGGAGGCTCGACCCACCATCCACGTAATTTCTCGCCTCCAGACACAGACGCCTCAGGCCGCTTTCACACGAGGCAAACGGTGGCGCCACTGGGAGGCAGGTAGTCGCCACCACAGTCGCCTTGTGTGAACGGGACCTCCAACTTCCCAGCCACAAATCATTCATTTACCTATATCCCAGCTTAATTATTCACCAAAGTGTATCCACTTGTTTGTTTGTTTTTTCCATTGCAAAAACACTTATCCTCTTTGGTACGATTCCGCCAACGTAAGCGTTGGAGTCTTGATTATATATATATATATATATATATACATATATATATATATATATATATATATATATATATATATATATATATACTTTCTATTTTTTTTTTTTTTTTTTTTTTTTTTTTTTGTAGCTGTACATAAACCCCTGGATTCTGTGAACTAGTTTGATCACGTTTTCTGTGTTTATTATTACTCAGGATAAAAGAGAATGAGTAATACGGCAGTGACTTTATATTTTATAAGGCTGGTAGTGTGATGCATCGTACATATGGCAGTCGATGCTGCGCGCGAGAACTGGTTGACCAATAGAGTGATTAACGAACAGAATAGATCTAGTTATGAACACTGAAACTATGGGTTGTTTTAAGAGGTTAGATAATTTTATGGATGGGGATGATAGTAATGGACATGGAATTGCCTAGTGTAGGCCTTATGGTCTCTTGCAGCCTCGTGAGTTCTTATATTCTTATGTTCAACCCGACATGGTAAAGGTGAATCTGGTAAGGTTGTATGGATGGCACGAAGTGTAAGTGAAGTGTCAAGTTACGGTTGTGGTTTTGTACGTGAATGGTAATTCTCTTCTCCGTCAATCCTCAACTCCCCGTCAATCTCACATGCAACACCTACACTCAACTCCGACGCAACTATTTCCTTTGTCTTCCTCTCACCAACTTCCAACATGGGTCAGTGTATCACAATTGAGTCACTTGATTTTTCAACCAAGATACTCATACGTTTCCTAACTCATTCTATTCTCCTGATGCTTATCAAGTATCTTACATCTTCCTATTGTCTAACAATTTCTATAACAACTCTTGTTAATGCAGTCTTAGATTTAGTAACGTGTGAGTTTTGATATTTGGCAGTACGATAAGTTATCTATGTAACCAAAGCGTGTCAATGTAGTTAAGGAAGTGAACAAGACATCTTTAACCTCGTCAGATAGTTATTTGTACTTGGAGGTCGCGCAATAAGATATCTAGACATGCAACCAAAGTGTGTCAATGTAGTTAAGGAAGTGAACAAGATATCCTTGACCTCGTCAGATAGTTATTTGTTCTTGGAGGTCGTGTAATAAGATATCTAACCACGTAACCAAAATGTGTCAATGTAGTTAAGGAAGCGAATAAGATATCCTTGACTTCGTCAGATAGTTATTTGTTCTTGGAGGTCGTGTAATCCACAGAATCCTTCCTGTAGGTCACCGAACTCCTCTCTCGTGGCCTCTGTGTGCTCCCCACCGTCTCCGAACTTATTTCGAAGTCAGACAGGTCTTGCCAAATGTATTCTAGGGTAATTAGATTTTCTCCTGCGTGCCCTTTGTGTGTCAACTCAACGCTCTGTCCTGGTCAGAACGAAGTATAATCATTCCCTTTGTCTAGTCACATGTATTTGTCTGTGTGCGCGGCTGCTCGATCTGACTGCGTACATACGACTTGTCACAGTTCAGGCAATATTCCCCCTAAGCTTCATCATTCTTCAGCCTGGGCGTGTCTAGGTCGACATAATCTGATCAGTGTGTTGCACAGTGTAACTTCAAATACACGAACACACAAATAAGGACTATCCGTTATCTCGTTTTATCCATGAGTTTTTTTCTACATGTTCGTGTGTTGATCGATTAACTATATTCGTTTTCGTATCTGACCTTGTTATGGGTAGGAAGGTCTCCTGTCAACAGGCTTTATCGTTGTAATCCACTTCGAGTATTGACCTGATGAGGGCGGCTGAAGTCGTGGAAGGTGTTAGAAACATCAGGTCTCTGACTTCTATTGATTTCTGAGTGTGTGGCGACTGAGACGCACGAGTTCACTTCCTACCAGGGATAACAAGTTCAATATTATTAGGTCAAAGGTCATGTCACTGTTACCTCATGCTGTCTTAGATAACTTAGACCATTGTATGTGTACATGCGTCTGTGTGTTGTATTTAGTTGTAGTATTGGATAGTGGAGCTGTGCTCGTGACGTCCCGTCTCTTTGCCCCACTTACCAAATTTTGTCTTAATTTTATTTAACGTTGTTGGCCAGGATTCTATTTCCATCCAATTAGTTCTTTACGTCTACATATTTATATGGAATGTTATACTTCGTACGTGTGAGTGTGTGTGAATGTGTGTATCCGCGTGTGCACACGAACATACGTATTTACCAAATCCTCACGTATTGCTTTCTTATTTTTCTCTCAATGTACCTCAGTGTCTCGGTTTTTGTGTCCGAGTTTCCGGACACCTCGTGTCCATAATTCCTTTGTTTCACGCCAAAGACAAGACGGGAAAGCTCACGGAGAGCCGCATCGTCCACATACATTTTACTGTGCGGCTCTCTCACTAGATGGCGTTTACGTCAATCACCAGTTTTAACTGCATCGTCTGTTTGTTTACAATTAAGCGGGACATTCAATCATGGAGTGTGGGCGGAACTATCACCCATGTGTGGTGTGCAAAAAAAAAAAAAAAAAAAAATGCCTTTCCCCATCTAATATTTCAAGTTTTTCCTAAAGACAGAGAAAGGTAAGAGATTCAACATACACAGTACATGGAAACTTTAACAGAAAATGGAGGAATAAAATAGAACATAGTTAAAATCTTCTTTATCTTTATATCAGACTCAGTGCAGTGTCACTTAGCTTGGAAATGAAAATTATAGATGAATACCTTACAAATATCTAGAAATATGAATTGATCATGTCAAATTCATACCATATCTTTATGGCAGTCCCAGGCAGGCACAGCAACTTTGATATAGTTATGTCATGTTCTTAGCTTAAGTGGTAAAGTTATAAACTTTTACCTTTAACCTTAATTTTGAATAAATGGCCAAATACACAGCAAAAAAAAAAAAAAAAAAATGAATCGCATGTATGTTACTTCTTTTTTTTTTTTGGCAGTTTGTGACTGCTTCTTTGGTAGTTTTAAAATTTAACGGTTTTTGTTGAATGATTTCTCTGTATTATGCTTGTTCTTTTATGGTCTCACTAAACGTCAACCAACGCCGACCAAACCCAAATAATGACGGCTTTTGCTCAAATGTATAATTTTATATAGAAATTAGCATGTGGTTGCATTATTTGACCAATTTTCTTTTTAAATGTGTGATTTTCATGTAATTTGATCAAAGAGAAGTTACGTTTTTATCGTCTGCAAAATTACCTAAGTCGACCAACGCCGACCAAACCCAAACAATGACGGCTTTTGCTCAAATGCATAATTTTATATAAAAATTAGCATATGGTTACATTATTTGACCTATTTTCTTTAAAATGTGTAATTTTCATGCAATTTGATCAAAGAAAATTTAGGCTTTTATCCTCTGCTAAATTACCAACCACAGGCACGAATGCCGTCCGACTCACTAATAGCCGACCAACGCCGAACAAGGACGGTTTATACTCAAATGCACGATTATGTATAACAAACTAGCATATGGTTGCATTGTTTTACTTATTTTCTTTAAAATGTGTGATTTCCATGTAATTTGTTCAAAGAGAAATTACGTTTTTATCCTCTGCAAAATTACTAACCGCAGCTACGAATGCCGTCCGACTCACTCATAGCCGACCAAATCTCAAACAAGGACGGTTTTTGCTCAAATGCATAATTTCATATAAAACACTAGCATATGGTTGCATTATTTTACCTATTTTCTCTAAAATGTGTGATTTCCATGTAATTTGATCAAAGAAGTTACGTTTTTATCCTATGCAAAATTATTTTATGTATGATTGCAAATCTTGTTTGTTTGATTTTGTGACATTTCTTGCATGTTCATCCTTTTATTTTTGTCTATGTTTTTTACAATACAGTACCTGTCTTGCTACATATGTATATATTTTTGTTTGCTTGCCTTTGGGATTTTCCTTTGTTCTGTTAACATTTTTTGCTTTATTTTTGCTTAATATGCATGTTATGTCTGCTTCTTTGTTTATTTTTGTTTCATATTATTGTTTCTGATTACTGATTTTCCAATGTTTTGTTTGGTATTTAATATCTGATTGCATGTTTTGGTTGCCTGATGTATGGTTCATTTTTGAAGTTGAATAATGTTATTTCTTTTAGTTTGTTTGGTATATGTTCTTACAAGACAGTATTGCTTTGTTGCAAATAAAAGAATCTCATGTATACCAAACTTTTACTATCCTTGTTTGTATAATTTGTGTACAGACACTTGAATAAGTATACAAAGTTCAAACATAAGCACAAACAAGAAAAACATGATATTACAGAAATGATAAAATGAATATAACTAAAATAACATTTAAATTTTAACTGTTTACTCAATCTCAAATATTTAGTAATGAATGATGCATTGTGCAGAAGTATTTTACCAACTTTTGATTTTATAAATATGATCATGTGTGTAAAGCATATATTAGATAGTCTTGTTTGTATGCAAAAGTCATAAAATTACTACTTATTATTTTATAAAGAGAAAGTAAAACTTTTTCGAGATGTTGATTATTTTAGCGAAAGGATCAGTTTTAAAATTTCCATAAACACTATATATAATACAAGTTAAGTATGATTTGAAAGCCGCGCTACGCCACTTCCGATTTATAGTTTGCGGTTCTGTCGATAGATGGCGCGCATTCACGCTGGATGGATGACGTTTTCTTATTAGTAAAAAAATAGAAGCTTTCCCATCTTTCCTATATAGTCTTTGGTTTCACGCACGTGTCGATGTCCTTTTTCTGTCTCTCCAAGCGCGCATGTTCGTGCTTCCACGAGCCCCTAAAGCCGCACACCAGAGTTGTCTAACAATCCACCCAGATGACCTGTCACAAGAAGACCGACTACCTTTTGATGATAAATTGAGCGTAAATTCAAAGACTAAAACATTTCCCTCCTGTGACTGCTCCCTCGCCGCATATGTCTCCTGCCCTCCACACTTCCCCCCTCCCCTCCCCTCCCCCTCCCCCTCCCCCCCTCAACTCAACCCCCCAATTAAGAGCACAGGTGTGGTAACGAGGGGATGAACGAAAGCGACGATAATGACGACATGCGTGAGGAAAATGAGTTGAAGGGAGATGTGGGGGGGGGGGTTGTGTCTACACTCGGAGCCGAGGGCGACATGCCTGGATCGTCGTAAGGAGAGAAAGAGAGCAGGTTAGGAAAAGAGAGCAGGTTAGGAGGGTAATCTGAAAAGCAAAGGAGTTAATTACTCCCGGTTAACCGTGCTTGGTGTAGAAATGTATTTGGCTTCAGCAAATAAAGACAATTGACGCTGGTGAGGGGGAAGGGAAGAGCCAGCTGCTGGAACCTGCCAAAGCTGTTTGCTCACTTTGTATAAATCACAGGAAATCTTTGACTGGATAACAAAGAGGAGCTTCTCACTAACGTTTGAATGAGATGATTTGTAAGGAGGCACACAGAAACTGGGAAGAATGCACAAGGCTGGATAATTCACCAGAAGAAGAAGTTAATTCTCTCCCTCTTGTACGTTTTGTCCCCCCCCCCAAAAAAAAAAAAAAAAAAAAAAATGAAATTACAAGAATTGAATATTATTATATGGAAGGACTAAATGAAGGACCTTAGATTCGCAAAATTGAATAAGTTGCAAAATAGATAAACAAATAAGTAAGTGGATAATAAATAAATTTCAATCAATAAATAACATCTTTAAGTAAACAAATGATAAATAAACAAAAAATAATAAATACATATATGATGAATTGTTAACAAGTAAACAAAAATACAAATAGACTAATACATGAGTGAATATATTAACAGCTAAATGAGAATGAAAATGAATTGTTTAGCAAAACCGAACCAGTAACGAAAACCTTCATGTTGTGGATCACGTGTTAGACTCGTGATCGACAGATATTTCCCTCAAGGAAGAGAGCTTAGAGCTCATATATGACCGATCTATTGGCAATGTTGTGACCTTACACGCACACACACACACACACCAAACTCCCCGCCCACGAGAATTGGAGTAACGACTCGATGCGCAGCGATACTGAAATTATTTCAGCCCTAGGCGAGATTCGAACTCGGACCACTGTAGCAGCGATTGCGAACGTTACCACTGCGCCGTCGAGTCGTGTGCATATGTGTGTGTGTGTGTGTGTGTGTGTGTGTATGCGCGCGCGTGTGTGTAAGCGCGCGCGTGTGTGTGTGTACGTGTGTGTGCTTGTGTGTGTTTGTGTGTGTGTGCACGCGTGCGGGTGTTTGTGTATGTGTGTGTGTGTGCGTATGTGTGTGTGTGTGTATGTGCATGTGCGTGTGTATGTGTGCGCGTGTGTGTGTGTGTTCATGCGCGTGTGTGTGAATGCGCGTGCGTGTGTATGTATGCGCGCGCGTGTGTATATATATATGTGTGTGTGTGTGTGTGTGTGTGTATGTGTATGTGCGTGTGTATGTGTGTGCGTGTATGTATATATATATATATATATATATATATATTATATATTATATTATATTATATTATATATATATATATATATATATATATGTGTGTGTGTGTGTGTGTGTGTGTGTGTGTGTGTGTGTGTGTGATGTGTGTGTGTATGTGTGTGTATGCGTGTATGCGCGTGCGTGTGTGTGTATGCGCGCGCGTATGTGTATGCGCGCGCGTGTGTGTATGCGTGTGTATGAGCGCTTGTTTGAGTGCATGTGTATGAGTGTGCTTTCGTGTTCGTGTGTACAAATACGAATTAAATCGGATTCAAGAAAACACAGATCTGACAACATAAGAACTTAAGAATAAAGGAGACTGCAAGAGACCATAAGGCCTACACTAGGCAGCCCCGTATCCATCACCACCTGTCATCCCCACCCATAAAGTTGTCTAATCGTTTTTTAAAACAACTGATAGTTTCAGCGCTTACTACATGGTTACTAAGTTTATTCCATTCATCGACCACCCTATTAGTAAACCAATTCTTGAGGAGCTAGAAAAAAGAGAAAAACAATAATAACAATAAAGATCAAAATATCTTGATAAAACCTACATAGCCTTATGTGTTGTGATACAGAATGGTATTGAACCCGGACTACTTTATTCACAAGACGTGCACCTAGACAGGGACTTAATAACTCCCCTACGGACAAAAGTCGCACATTTTTTTTTTTTAAAGAGTTTTATCTCCACACAAAAGAAATGCCCTTTTAATTTTTATCCCTCCGTTCAGATGTCCTCATTATTATTATTATTATTATTATTATTATTATCATTATTATTATTATTATTATTATTATTATTATTATTTTTTTTTTTTTTTTTTTTTTTTTTTTTTTTTACAATCTGAATAACTCCACCATTCGGTGCGGTATGGTCTCTGAGGATAAAAGCACTAATTATTCCAAACAAATTATTAACTTCAGATAATGCACAATTAACCACTGCGATTCCTGTCCTGCTGTGTTAATATGATGACCTTGTCTGTGTCACTCTTGTTAATGTCCATGAGCTATAGTTTTGAGGTATAGAGGCTCCATCATTCTATAGAGTATACTAATAGCTAAATAGAATTTCTATACACGGTAGGGCCCGAAACAGAGCACACTTTATAGATTTTGCTATAATATTAGTCGAGTATTCTTTTTCAGCTGAAGGCAGGACTGTGAAGAGAGGCCCCGTCCCAGTAATTAAGTCTTCGGGGCGATTATGTATTTTATCTATTTAATTTTCTCCCAGAAGATTTTATTCAGATATATACAGAATCCCCTCCCGAAGGCGTTAAACACAATGAGAGATTTTTCGAAAAAGAAGTCAAGTCAACACACGCAAATTAATATGAAAGCAAACATAACCTTTGAACTTTGTGTTTTCAACTGCAGGGAATATTACATTGTAGATATATACGGGAAGCCAAGAATCAGCAATCATGAAGAACATGACGAGCAACACAACAGGCCGTAAACATGGCTTCCGGTAGAGTCTGGCATCAACAGCTCACAGTCCCTAGACCAGAAGCTAGTATCAACCCCTTCGCTGCGATGGATTCCCTTTCTGAGGATCTAATTTAGTGGTTCTCAACCTAGAGTCTACGGTCCCCTATGGAACCACAAAATAAATTCTAGCGGTATGGAACCATAGAGTTTTACAATCGAGGCTAAAAAATAAATTCTAGTGGTATTTAGTGAGTGCCTCCTGATTCTATTCACTGTTGAAGTGATCTCTAGGAGGCTAGATGACAGCAATGCATAAGTATGGTCTACATGTAAAAGATGGTTGAGAACCTCTGATCTAACTCATCCTGAAGTGATGGAGTTTCATCCCAACGAAAGATTCAGGATCTTCTTGATTGGTCCTTTCTTACGACATCATTTTATGTCTTCAGTCAGTTGAACACCAAAAGGTTCTATTCAGCAACGAAGTCGTCCTCGAACTGAAGAAGTTCGCAAGGGGAGAGAGATCATAAACACACTTGAAAGAGAATCAAAGGAAACTTTTAGTCTTTGAGTTTTGAGCATGAGGCAGGAGCTCACAGAATCGCAGACCAACACGGAACTGTAGGTCGTCGTGAAGAGAAACTTTCAGCTCCTTTAGACAACAGACAAAGCTGAGAAGGGGACTGTACCAGACGACAAAGTGAACAACTCTGATACACATAATGGTGGAGGTCCCATGAAATTTTTAGTGTGAGAGGTATGTTGAAATATTGACGAGTTAAACACCATATGAGGACGGAGCCTTTATTTGTACGACGTTTCGCTTATTACAGCTTTTTCAAGTACAAGTTGAGATACAAATGCTTTCAAGGAAGATGTTGATATATGCCAATACTAGAGCAAACGAACCCGGGCGCCAACACACGCATTTGCATTGAACCTATGTTATTAACAATAACTTTGGCATTAGTGTAAGCAATACCACTAGCATAATCATTGTCATTGTCATCATCAGTATAATCGTAAGCAGGGGCAAAATTTTTTGCTTTTATTCACGAACAATGAGGTTGGCATAGCTTACTGGTTGAACGCTGGATTTTACAGTGCAGAGCCCGGGGCTGAATTTATAAAAGATTCTAACCCCTAAGTCTAGACATAAATATTCAAAATGGCGGAGATTTTACTTAAATCAACTGTTGAGGTTATGTCTAGACATAAGCATTTAGGTCGCCGACATAGGAATTTAGATAGAATATTCGCCATCAGGTTTAGAATCTTAATAAATTAGGTTAGATCCTTTTATCAATTCACCCCTAGGGGTTACGTCTCCATGCACCAGTCGACTCATGCATGAATGACTACAGACAACTGCTCGTAAGTCAAGGTGAAGAGAGGTGTTGCTCGTAAGTCATGGTGAAGAGAGGTGTTGCTCGTAAGTCATGGTGAAGAGAAGTGTTGCTCGTAAGTCAAGGTGAAGAGAGGTGTTGCTCGTAAGTCAAGGTGAAGAGAGGTGTTGCTCGTAAGTCAAGGTGAAGAGAGGTGTTGCTCGTAAGTCAAGGTGAAGAGAGGTGTTGCTCGTAAGTCAAGGTGAAGAGAGGTGTTGCTCGTAAGTCAAGGTGAAGAGAGGTGTTGCTCGTAAGTCAAGGTGAAGAGAGGTGTTGCTCGTAAGTCAAGGTGAAGAGAGGTGTTGCTCGTAAGTCAAGGTGAAGAGAGGTGTTGCTCGTAAGTCAAGGTGAAGAGAGGTGTTGCTCGTAAGTCAAGGTGAAGAGAAGTGTTGCTCGTAAGTCAAGGTGAAGAGAGGTGTTGCTCGTAAGTCAAGGCGAGGTGCTGGCTCCCCACCCTATCGCATTAACCCAAAGCTGAGTATACATGCCCCTCTACAAGACGTGACCCTACGCTATTGAACATTCACCGGCTTTGTCTTTTGGGAGTAACATGACACACTACAGGTAACCGACCCTCAGAGACATGCTGCCACCACTAGGTGTAAGGGAGGATTTTTCCTTTTGATGTCAAGAAAATCATAAGATTATTCATGTCTACATGTGTGTGTGTGTGTGTGTGTGTGTGTGTGTGTGTGTGTGTGTGTGTGTGTGTGTGTGTGCATATTACAATCAATGAAAGGTAAAATACCCTCTTGTTTTGTATTCAATGTGAAACTGACGGAAGTAAGAAGAGAAAGATTATACTCTACTTCTCGTAAACTATAATGGTAACCGAGATGCAAATGAGTTGAAATTTAGTGTGCATCGTAAAGCAACCAGTATATATTCATATATACATTATCGTTATCATTATCCTGATAGCTCGAAACAGTTTTTTCATCAATGTTTATCAGGGCCTTACGCATTTGTATCACTTTATACATTGTGAGAAGTTCGACATGTTAATGATACAACATATGATACGAGATATATCGCTCCATCATTGCAAGACTGTCGTAACTCAAAAATTTCAAGTATAGAGTTACAAGGACGCCGAATAATTCTGCGTCTTTTGGTAATAAAGTCGTAAGTCTAACTGGAGTCCTATTTACCTAATCAAGATGGTAAGTTTTATTGCTTAGGGTAAAATTATTAAAGTTATAGGATTTAGATACTTTAAAATGCTTCTCCTGAAAAATCACGAAATTTGAGTTACGACAGTCTTGCAATGATGGAGCGATATGTGTAAGGAACAATTTTGTAGCACTTAAGCTATGCCTGGCAAAAGGTTCGATCAGGTACGAACTCAATGAAGTCGGTTCTAGACATGGACTAGCCTTTTTCCATAGGACAGTGAACCAAGCAAGCCATAACCTCCTTCGTCTTCCATTCATCAATATTTAGCTTCAAAAATCATCATAAGAACAAACCCGTACCTGCAATTGAAACCCAGCTTCAGACGACACTAAGAGGTGTGGCTATTTTGAATAAAAGTCAAAGTTGGTTCGGCGGTATACTGTAATCACTGACGTGTGTATACAAGGAGTGCAAGCTCTGAACTGCGCCCCGCTGCCAATTTTGGCGCGAAGAAACGTACATCGCATTTTGTGATATCCAATATAATTACAATTTGAAACATCCAGTTTATCTCTTACAGAATTATGAATGGCATGCATCACATGACTCTGGATTTTTTTTTTTTTTTTTTTTTAACTTACTTATATGTGGATTATTTTCAGTCAATCTTTTCATGTGCCCTTGGCGTAGGGCAATGTTGCTTCGTTTGACCTGAGAAGTCTCCAGCCCTGTTTTCTTTAACTCCACAATTAGAAACAACCGTGGAATATGGAGGTTCTCTGTACCAATCTTTACGTATTTTTCAAAAGCTGGGCCTTTCCCTACCTGCCATTGCACGCCTCAAATCCTTTAGATATTGCCTACGCACTCTCCATACGTTTTCTATCACACTCTCTAAAATAATTTCCTGATAATTCCTTTTCTCTTTGTATTATTTATGCCTGTGGTTGACATGCTTGTGTCACAGAAAATGGAGGAACGGCGATACTAATTTCAGGATGAAGCTTTCAGTGTCGTTTTCTTTTCTCTTTTATTTCTCTGACATTTTTGTTTTATTGACGTTAACATTATTATGCTGTTATTGTTATTGTATTTTGTGATATCAAGGAACAGTTTCACCCCACAATACAATTCCTTCTTCCTCCCAGAGACGTACAATGATATACTAAACATTTCACCCATAAAGAACATTCTGTATGCATTTGACTCATACCTGGATTTTCTGTTCCCGATATGTGAGTGCGTATATGTACAGTGTGTGTGTGTGTGTGTGTGTGTGTGTGTGTGTATTCACTTGGTCTTTGGATCACGTGTTGGACTCGTGATCGACAGCTATTTCCCTCCTGGAAGAGAGCTCAGAGCTCGTAGGTCCGATCTATGGGTAATGCTATGACCTTGCACACACACACACACACCCAACTCCCCGCCCACGAGAGTCAGAGTAACGACCCGAGGCACAGCGATACCGAAATAATTTCGGCCCTGGGCAGGATTCGAACTGGGTACTGGGAGCACTTCTACTTCCCAGTTCAGCGCTCTACCAACTGTGCCACCGAGTCGTGTGTGTGTGTGTGTGTGTGCACACCAACCACGGTGTCATCAATAGCGCAAAGGTCTTCCTTCTTGGCCCATGTTCCTCGGAAGCTGTACAACAGGAGGAAGTGGTCTCGCCTCTCAATAAAGCAGCGACAAGAGGTGGTGGGCCTTTGCCCTAGTCACGTGATCATTACTCAAGAACGCCACAGGCACCGTCAGAAGTCTAAAGCCGCGTTTAACTTTTCCAATTTCCTAACAGATGGTGTGATAGTCTTTCTTTTAGTATTACCGTTTTGTCTTTTCGTTTCTCTACTCATCGAAGTATCTATATATTTATTAGCTTATTTAAGTACAGATTTTTATCGAAATAAACACCACACAAAAATTTTAAATTGACTAAATTATTCAGATTGATAATTTTTGTGTTTGTTAAGTTTATTTGACCAATTGTACTTCCGTATTCTTTTCCATATCAATGCATATATCACTTGATTGCTTTTCCACCAATTTGAGTTTTTGTTCATTCATACTTTATTTACTTACCAATTTTTTTTCTCACAAGATATTTCCTAACAGATCTATTTAAGTATTTATTTACGCTTTTCTATTAATTTATCTACCTAATTATATGTTTGTTTATTCATTTACTTTTCTATTCACTTTTTATTTATCTACTTATTTTGTTGAGACATTTTAACAAGTTAAAGTGGATGGGAAGAGGACAGACTCGCGTCTTAATCCGAGTTTATTCTTGACTAGTTTCGCTACATGAATAAACATAAGAACATAATAATGGAGGAAGGAGACTGCAAGAGACCATAAGGCCTACACTAGGCAGTTCCATGTCTATTACCACCTTTCATCCCCATCCATAAAGTTGTCTAACCGTTTCTTAAAACATCTGATAGTTTCAGCGCTCACTACATGGTTACTAAGTCTATTCCATTCGTTGACCACCCTATTAGTAAAAAAAATCTTGCCTATTTCCTTCTTAAATCTAAATTTGTCCAATTTAATTCCATTACTGCGAGTCCTGCCCTGTTGTCTTAATATGATGACCTTGTTTGCGTCAAACTTCTTAAAGCCTTTGATCCACTTGAACACCTCTATTAGATCATCCCGCACTCTGCGTCTTCCCAGAGAGTGTAAGTTAAGGTGCCTAGGCCTCTCTTCGTAAGGCAAATTTCTGAGCCAATGTACCATTTTGGTCATTCTCCTCGGTACTGATTCTAGTGAATTGATGTCCATTCTGTAGGATGGAGACCAAAAATGTACCGCATAGTCAATGATGGGTCTAACTAACAACACAATTATATTTAATGATTTGGGCATTATGATGTGTAACATTGCTTGTGTGATTACTATAAATTATTTACAAAAACAGAATATACATGACAAATGCTGAAAATGAATATTATTTACATAATAAATTTATAAAAGTGAATATGTTGCAACAAGTGTAGGGGTGACTTAGATATATCCTATCGCGTAAGGCTATCGCTAAAACTTGCAATACATTGGTGCCAAGCATGCCCTACTTGTGTCAATTTGTTTCAATATCTGAAAAAAAAATTACCCAACAAACACTTATTGACAATGATTATACGTTGTCAATGCTTTTGTTACCGTCAA
Organism: Oratosquilla oratoria; assembly: GCF_046742065.1. Taxonomy (NCBI): domain Eukaryota; kingdom Metazoa; phylum Arthropoda; class Malacostraca; order Stomatopoda; family Squillidae; genus Oratosquilla; species Oratosquilla oratoria. Next base: position 24,703,948 of record NC_134820.1, on the reverse strand, counting down.
CTGCCACTACCTACGTGCCATCAATATCAATATTTCGAAAGCCTTTACACAACCAACACATTCTGTCAATGATTATATTGTCATTACTTTTGTTATCAACAATTATCTCCTCTTGCAAGCCATCAATATCAATCTCGGGTGATCAATACAACTTTCTGATGTCTTGATATTACCACTAAACCTTTCGTGATGTGTCTGTCAGGCATTCAAAATATTAATGTGCGGCCTCAATTTGGAAAATTCAAAATTAATACTTATCAAAAAGAGATGTAATGTATATATATTCTGCTAATGACAACTATGACGCCTTACGTATCAGTAACATCAATTTCGCAGGGTCATTGTACGACTAAATATTTGAATACTGCAATTAAACCTTTGATGGTTGCGCCCGTTGTCAAATATGTTGATACCAAAATCTATGAATACGAGGTCAGTTCGCTTAGCCTCAACTACTCAAACCAGTCGGTACAGAGGGGGAGGGGGGGGGGAGACTAGGCTTTGACGTCATTTGATGTTTGACCCCTGGTCGCAAATCCTATGCTTCTATGTCGTATTCACTGCCATCACGAATTCACCGTAAGCCCAGACCAACCACCTTTTCTTATTACTTTTGTTCTTTTTATGCATTCCATTATTTACACCAAATGACGTCACATGCAAGCCACGCCTCCCTGCGTTTGAGTTGATTTCGAGTTGATGGGCTTTTGGTTGATAATCTATGTGTGTGTCACACCAAATGACGTCACATGCAAGCCACGCCTCCCTGCGCTTGAGTTGATTTCGAATTGATAGGCTTTTGATTGATACACAAGCTATGTGTGTGTCATGATGTTGCGTTGGGTTTCGTACTCGTTTCGTACTTATGAGTGTCTAAGTTCGATCCCTGATGACCAAAATCGACTGCCCTGGTTATCTGAAAACATATGGCGATTTATTTTCTTCCGTAAATAAACGTATTCTGACAAACTTTCTCACTTTCTTTTGTTGTAGATGATTTTATTCGTCCGAGGGAAAATTCGTGTAGTGACAGGGTTAAATCCTTCTCGATTGAACATTTCACTGTTAGAGACGATTTTTTCTCCGACTAATGCCAGGTAATTTTACTTAACTATTTGAAACCCCTTGTAGGCGTTATAAAAGGCCTTCTCCATCAAACAAGTCATCGCACCAGTTCTACAAAAGGGCCATTTACATGGTCAAACAGTTTGACAAACCCGGTTTGTCAGACAAGTGTTTGAAGTGATGTTTGACCGTGTGAATGGGGTATTTGGTCGTCAAACACGTTTGTCGAACGTGTTTGACAACCAAATACCCTATTCACACGGTCAAACATCACTTCAAACACTTGTGTGACAAACCGGGTTTGTCAAACTGTTTGACCGTCTAAATGCCCCTTTAGAGACGTCATAGATATACTACACTGACAAAGTCAAACATTCCATATACGGTAGATATGTTGAATAATACAAATATCTGTATTGATAAGATCTACATTGCCAGTACATTAGAGAATACCTGTTTCAATTGTGAATATCTAACAATTGGCAATGATTGTGTTTCATGTTCATGTATATAAATCCTAGTTATGGCTCTACTAGTGAGAGAGTAGGTTGCAACCTGCGACCGTCATAATCATCAGCACGCCATGCGAACGGCCAGGGTCGTCGTGCAGTCGAGGCACGAGCACGTCTATCTCTCCGTGTGGGCGCAAAGAACATCCTTTCCCTTTCCAAGGACGATTGACTACCCTTTTTATTGGAGGAGCTCAGGGGGGATTAGAATGGATCGAGTGGTTCTCTCTGAGGAGAGGGGAACTCGCACTGGTGAGACCAGCAACGAGGGCTACACCTACCACTGGTCGGGCAGGATTTCAAGGGTATGGGTCGGTAAGGGGGTAACTATAGATATGTCTAGCCTACTACAGCCAGCCATTACTGGGGTTAATACGGCGAAAGAGGATATGATGCTGGTTAGGTTGAAACACCCTGGGTTTCATATTACTTGTTGGATAGTATATGTTCCGACTAAAACGCATGAAACTTTAGAGGTGTTCTATGCCATGTTTGATTCCGCAATTGACCACTCCTCGCCTTGGAGGACACTTTTTGTTTTGGGCGACTTTAATGCTGTTGATATCCAAATCTCTGGAACCATGAACATTAACAGTTCTCCCCTTAATTTTGAAAAGTTTCTGAAGGTTAAAGACTACTGGCTCCTGGTTCTTGAGACGAGAGGCACACAGATGGACTTAGTGGAAGAAGGATGGTCCATGCAAGAGTGGCGACAAAGGAGATCCATCACATCTTATGATTTTTCATTGCGCCATAGACTGTTCCAGGAGGCTCAGCCGAGGCCTGTTACCAATATAATTTATGAATGTCAAATCCGGCTATATTTACATGTGGCATAGTTCCTTGATGCTATTCAGATTCACAAGAGACAGTCCTAGGAGGATGAAGGTCTATTACCAGTATAATTTGTGAATGTCAAATCCGGCTATATTTACATGTGGCATAGTTCCTTGATGCTATTCAGATTCACAAGAGACAGTCCTAGGAGGATGAAGGTCTATCACCAGTATAATTTGTGAATGTCAACTCCGGCTATATTCACATGTGGTATAGTTCATTGATGCTATTCTGATTCACAAGAGAGTCCTAGGAGGATGAAGGTCTATCACCAGTATAATTTGCGAATGTCAACTCCGGCTATACTTACATGTGGCATAGTCCCTTGATGCTATTCAGATTCACAAGAGACAGTCCTAGGAGGATGAAGATCTATCACCAGTATAATTTGTGAATGTCAACTCCGGCTATACTTTCATGTGGCATAGTTCCTTGATGCTACTCTGATTCACAAGAGACAGTCCTAGGAGGATAAAGGCCTATCACCAATATAATTTGTGAATGTCAAATCCGGCTATATTCACATGTGGTATAGTCCTTTGATGCTATTCTGAGTCACAAGAGACAGTCCTAGAAGGATGGAAGTCTATCACCAGTATAATTTGTAAATGTCAAATCCGGCTATACTTTCATGTGGCATAGTTCCTTGATGCTACTCTGATTCACAAGAGACAGTCCTAGGAGGATGAAGATCTATTACCAGTATAATTTGTAAATGTCAATTCAGTCTATATTCACATGTAGCATAGTTCCTTGATGCTATTCAGATTCACAAGAGACAGGCCTAGGAGGATGAAACGAAGTGGACACAAGTAGAATTTACGACTGGATTAAGCTGACAGATCTTACCGAGAGTTGTTTACAAGAGGAAAGATGGTTGAGGAAACCGTGAGAAAGGCGTCGGCGTGTGAAAGAAACGACGTGTACCAGAGTGTATGTTTAACATCAGTGAATGTTTTAAGTTATAATATCTTTACAAATTACAATATTTTCCTAACCTAACCTAGCCAAATCTAACTAAACCTAACCTAACCAAACCTAATATAACTTATTATAACATAACTTGACATAACCTTGTCTAACCCAACCTAAATTATCCTTTCTTAACTTTGTGATTTTCTTTTCGTTCCTGCAAATATTCCAGAGTGTATGTCTTTACAAATTAAAATATTTCCCTAACCCAACCTAGCCAAATCTAACTAAACCTAACCTAACCAAACCTAATACAACTTATCATAACACAACTTGACATATCCTTGTCTAACCCAACCTAACATAACTTCTTGGCATTTTTGTGATTTTCTTTTCGTTCCTGCAAATACTCTAAAGTGTATGCTTAACATCAGTGAATGTTTTAAGTTATATCTTTACAAATTAAAATATTTTCCTAACCTAACCTAGCCAAATCTAACTAAACCTAACCTAACCAAACCTAATATAACTTATTATAACATAACTTGACATAACCTTGTCTAACCCAACCTAACATAACTTCTTGGCTTTTTTGTGATTTTCTTTTCGTTCCTGCAAATATTCCAGAATGTATGCTTACCATCCGTGAACGTTTAAAGTTATAATGTCTTTACAAATTAAAATATTTTCCTAACCTAACCTAGCCAAATCTAACTAAACCTAACCTAACCAAACCTAACATAACTTATTATAACATAACTTGACATATCCTTGTCTAACCCAACCTAACATAACCTAGATTATACTTTCTTGACTTTTTTGTGATTTTCTTTTCGTTCCTGCAAATATTCCAGAATGTATGCTTACCATCCGTGAACGTTTAAAGTTATAATGTCTTTACAAATTAAAATATTTCCCTAACCTAACCTAGCCAAATCTAACTAAACCTAACCTAACCAAACCTAATATAACCTATTATAACATAACTTGACATAACCTTGTCTGACCCAACCTAACATAACTTCTTGCCTATTTTGTGATTTTCTTTCCGTTCATGCAAATATTCTAAAGTGTGTTTTCTACTTTTGTTTAAACAAAATCCGTCCGATTTCTTTCAAATGCAGAGCTGTTCTCATCCACGAGGGATCAATAACCTATTCTTACCGGGAGATCCAGCAATTTTAATGAAAATGTTTGTTTACCAAAACAAGATGAATAAATTGGGTCACGATATTTGAAAGGTTAATCCCTGGCTTAAATGATTGAATATTGATGCGTAATTATTTGTTTCATATTAAATAAATGAAAGAAAAAAATAAAACAGAAAATACCAAAGATATCACCCAGTTTTGTTCTGTACGCTTAAAATGGAAATTTAATGAGCATAATAGCTTGTGTGGCGGGTGGGGAAATAGAAAATAAATGTTTTCATGAGACACCAAGTTATCTAAACCATGTTTCTGTGACTTTCATTAATATTTTGGAAAAATTAAAGATAAAAAAAGAGAGAAAGAAAAAAGAAAGGAAGACAGAGAAAATAAAGCCTCATCATAGTGCAGAGATGAGAGTCCACAATACCTTTGGCCTTTTTACCCTGATTTTGGTAAAAAAAAAAAAAAAAAAAAATCCAGTTAAAAGTCATTCAGTGCTGATTATCCTTTCATCTCTGCAGAAGATTTCATTCATATCCTCAGCATCCCTCCAGAAGAGGAGATCCTTCAACCGATCCTTCCTGCCTTGAACGACACCTCTCCCTTTCATCATGGCTGCCACTAAGTCCGTTTACGTATCCCTGTGGTATCCCTTTGCTGGGCGAGGGATTAATGCCCTCACTGTGATTAGACATTCATATGGAAATCTGCCAGCCACTTGCCAATATACATATATGTATGTATGTATATATATATATATATATATATATATATATATATATATATATATATATATATATATATATATATACATTACGTGCTAGCGGAGGTTCGAGTCCTTAGCTGTACCACGTATCAATTTCTGCATGTATGCCTCCTCGAGTTTCTTGATGTTGATGGCTTACAACTAAAGTGAATTGTGGTTGATAAATATATATATATATATATATATATATATATATATATATATATATAAATGTATGTATATATGTGAATACACAACCAACAATGCACACTGGAACTCGCGGCAATGCACTTTCTGTCACCGGACCCAAAACCTTTAACGATATTTGGACCTTGTCCAGAACGAAAAATTAATCTACACTGCCGGACTTTATTGTTGCACTATTCTCTTTATTTTTCATCTCCAATTGGGGAAAAAAAAAGGAAACGTCACCACTTGATATGTACCGAGACTGTTCCATCAACAAAACATTGTCTGATGATTATTGTAGAGCTTCGGACTCATGTGGTGGATAGGTCTGAGCTTTCATGATTTCAATGTCAGAGAGAAGGTCAAAGGAGCCTTTGGAAGTGACCTTTACAAGGTCATCTTTAGCGTGGAGGCTCGTCATTGTGCTCAATGTTTCTTGGCAATTTGTTGTCAAAGCTTTCTTGCAAGCCGACCCAATTCCAGTGAAGCTTATTGCTTCCTAAGGATTATGCAGTTTTGGTGTTTATTCATATCTGCTCCTAAAGGACGACGATTTAGTTTTGTAAGATCATTTCTACCTTACATTTGTTATCGTAGATTTTTTATTTCTTATTTCCATTATTTGCATTCTTTCCTTTACTTATATTCTTTTTATTCTATTTTATTTTATTCTTTTTATTTTTTTTTCAATTTTTTTTTTTTTTTTTTGCAATATGAGCAAAATATTTTGCTGTTTGCTTTCAGTATCAACTGATAAAAACATCTATTTTTTCCTATTCCATTACATTCATCTGGTTTAGTAATATTCAGTTCTGACCATTGTGATTCGAAAGCATCTTTTCCTTCCCGAAGTTCCTAACATTTCATTCTGAATCTAGTCATTCATAGATATAAGTCGACGTCCGAATTATCTGTAGTTCTCTAAAATTTCACAATATGCTTGTTCATTTTACCCACACATTTTCTTACGTAATGCATATTTACAATTCACAAATACATTCACAAATGGTCATAAAAGTATCACGGTACAGTAAAAATTATTTCTTATTTGATTCGAAAAATCTGTTTAATCAAGATATATACGGCTATAGCGAGAATGAGTTGTCTCTATAGAATATGCAATCTAAGAAATTCAGTACAGTAAAAACTATCTTATTTGATTCGGAAAATCTGTTTAATTAAGATATATAAGGCTATATCGAGAATGAGTTGTATTGATAGAATATGCAATCTAAGAAGTTTTCCCAACAAAGCATGATTAAGCATACACGCTTTAAAATAATGCAGAGGCAGAGCGTACAAAGAGAAGATGATGAGGATGGTTACACATACAGAATGATGGAACCTTCTTTAAATATCAATTTGCATACAAAAGCTTCGAGTGCATTTAAGCGGCTCACGCCTTAAGCCTCTCACCTTTTACTTTGTGAGCAATGTGTATCAAATCTATGTACAACATCAAACAGAGTTCTTTTATAATTTCTAATAAAGCTTAACGTTCAATCTCATAAAAAAGTTAATTTTCACATTTGTCTTTATACATACGTATACAAATATATGTATATAATGTGTATATATACACAGATACGTATGTATATATGTTTATATATGTACAATGTATATTTTATATACATATATATGTGTGTGTGTGTGTGTGTGTGTGTGTGTGTGTGTGTGTGTGTGTGTGTGTGCGCGCGCGCGCGTAAAAGAAGGGTGCAAGTTTTCTGTAATGCACGTAGAGTTGAAAACTACAGCATTGTAATAGTTATTTAGTCTTCTTCTCGTATTCTCAATTTTTCTGATTAAAAATTTGTCATTAACCGGGTGAACAGACGCTAGGTCTCCGTATTTTTCCATTTTGTTTCCTTTAATTGTAGAGCTCGACGTTCCGTCTTAAGAAAGACATTTTCAAGAGTAGACTACAATAACAAAAGTACACAATCAAATTAAACAACAATGACAATTGTACAAAAATGAATTATACATGGACAAGTCTGGTGAAGTATGATACAATTCTGGTAAAATAAGGTACAAAATAATTACACACACTAACGAATAAAATATAAGAAAAATTTTGGTAACAAGTGGGATAGGTATAATACGAGAGTGCCATGGCGCGTCATTTCGTAGTAAGAAGCAGGGGCACAGAGTTAAACTAGTCTTACAATTGTCTATTTACATGTCATTTGTAGATCAATTTCTAACCGGTCCTTCGGCCTCTACCAGCAATTTCCAACAAGTCTAGACTACTTTACCAAGGCTTTCCACCTCAAACTTTGTTTAAACACGTCCTCAAAAGTGTCATGATAGAAACAAGCCTAATATAATCATAGACTTATGTCATCTCTTCTTGTTCCCATTTCAACCACTCAACAGTATTTCCTAAAGTCTGGAGAGAGAGAAAAAGTCTATGAATACGAATTTTGTCAACTTTTTTTTTTTTTTTTTTTTTTTTTTTTTTTTTTTTTTTTTGTTGTTTTTTTTTTTTTTTTTTTTTTTTTTTTTTTAAGGTAGGTCTTGTATCTCGACCACCAGCCTGTAACCATACTTCTTGCTTGGCTCTTTGTCATCAGCTTGCGCTCGTACTTCTTCCTCTCTATCTCTTCTCCATTACAACCAGACCTCATTGGTCATCCTTTCCTCCTACAACTCGGACACGAGCGCGTCCTCATACCTCGTCCTTATCTTTGCGCCCTCTTCCAGCCTCAACTCGAAGTCTCTGAAACTTCTTCCCACATAATGTTCACCTCGACTCGAACTCTTCCTTCGAGTTCTCCCTTCCAGGCTTCCTTCAAGAAGAAGAAGAAGAAGAAGAAGAAGAGGAGGAGGAGGAGGAGGAGGAAGAGGAGGAGGAGGAGGAGGAGGAGGAGGAGAAGAGGAGGAGGAGGAAGGTATGTCAGGAGCTCCGTAAGCTATTAGAGTGGCCACCGCCGCTCTAATAGCTAGTCTCTATTCCACTGCCCCCCCACCTCCTCCATGCTCCTCTGACAAGCTAAACCATCCCATTTTATCTCTTACACGGTGTGTCTTCCATAAACACCCGCCATACGGGCTCAAAAAAGGTCCGTGGAAGCGACATTCCAAAAAAAAAAAAAAAAAAAAAAAAAAAAAAAAATCCTTTGGCGTCTCAAACGCCTCCGTCCGAAGAGAAATGTCTCCCTTCAGGACCCGATACGTCTTCTCTCTCCTGAAGCTTCACACAACTATGAATTCAGCTTCAGGAGGATGTGCTGTCGGAGGAGACGATGCATAAGGAAAACGAGAAGAAAAAAGAGGGAAATGGCCAAGATGAAATTGTATAGTTTATGAATAGAAATTAGTCTTCTTCATTCTTAATGAAAATTCTTCTCAGCCTTTATTTTCAAATAAAAAGTAAAAATTCGAAAAAAAAAGTATAAAACCTGATGAAAAAGTTTAAATGAAAACCAGGTTTGCATAAAGTCAAAGGGAAATGACTGAATTTTTTTTTTATATATACAAAGGAATAATACAAAACGTGGTACACGCTTATCGCGGCGGTCGATCGAAACGCCCCACAAAAATCAAAAATCAAAAATCAAATAAAAAACAAAAGAAATAAGCCAAAGTACATTCAGCCAAATGATAGTCAACAAGTATTGGGAAGGAAACAGGAACAGTTATACACATACACACACACACACACACACCCACACACACACACACACCCCCACACACATATATATATATATATATATATATATATATATATATATATATATATACATATATACATACACATATATGTAGAGACATTGGGACAAATTATGGTAAAGGTGGAGGGGATAACACGGGTCTTTATCTGAATATCGAGTTTATTTCTGACCGGTTTCGCTTACAATAGCTTCTTCAGAGGCTCTGAAGAAGCTATTGTAAGCGAAACCGGTCAGGAAACAAAAGGTCTCCTGTCGGCATGCTCCGCCTTTGTAATCCTTTGTATGAAGGGGTGATTGTGCTGGCGGCATTGTATGGGGCTGAAATATGGAACATAAGAGAGGAAGAAAGAAAGTATTGAAATGTGCCAAGACAACACAAGCTTCGAATGGACGAGACGAAAACCATAGGAGTCATGGACAGCAGAGCTGGGCGCGTTCCTATGTGCGTTCCTATATGCGTTCCGCTTTAGTTTGGCCGCGGTTAGAGATTCCAAACTATTAAAGCAATATAGGTGCCGGTATATATGGCATACCTTTTGGATGTGGCCTACGAAGTACTTATTTGGTATTGTGTGGCCTACCGGACTTTTACTTCTGTATGAACCTGTCTCTTAAGCTTTGATAGTTTGGGAACACCTAACCGCGGCCAAACTAAAGCGGAACGCACCGAGGAACGCACCCAGGAACGAGCCCAGCTATGATGGACAGTCCTTCCACACTAATACCTTCCCAATGATGACGTCATATAAAGATTTATTTCAGGTTCTTGCCAGACGAGGAAGAAGAAGAGGAATTAACAGGAAAATGAAGATGAAGAGGATGTATATGAAGATGAAGAAAATTAAACAGATAGAGAAGATGAAGATGAAGAAGAAGATGAAGAAATTAAAAAAATGAAGATAAAAATGAAGAAAATGAAAATGAAGATGACGAAGATGAAGCACAGGAAGAAAATGTGGAAGATGAAGAAGAAGAAGAAGAAGAGGAAGGAGAGGAAGAAGATGAAGAGGAAGAAGAGGAAGAAGAAGAAGAAGAAGAAGAAGAAGAAGAAGAAGAAGAAGAGAGAGAAGAAGACGACGACGACCTTGCTTTCATCCGAAGGAGTTGTAGCTGTCGATCACTAGACCAGCACGTGATCCAAGTCCAAGGTGATTCACAACAGAATGAGACTGAATGAGTTATTTCTCACAGGAACTCTGATCCTCTCATTACCAAGGTCGACATGAAGGTTTCATTATGCCTACCGCCAGGCAATTTTATTCAGCTGAGGGAAAGCCCTCGTAGGCCAAATGACTAAATAAAGGGCGTGTAAGCCTTTAATAGGGCAAAGTGCTAATCGAAGGGCATAATAACCATGAGCGATATTCTTGGCCTCTTCAGTGTCCGAAGTTCATAAGATTTCAATTCAATTGCCTCTTTTTGTTCAATATGAGCGTCTTCGCGCTCTCTCCTGATGGACTCTCTCCCATACGAGCTGTATCTTCGAGTTGTAGCTCCCGTCTTCCCGACGACGGAGACGTTTGGGGCCTCTCTCTCTGCACCACTTCCCGAACTCCAGTTCTCTCTTCTTAGCGGGAGTTCGAGAGGTGCGAGAGGAGAAGACGTTGATGGCACCACCGAATCACCCGAGCCGCTCACGAAGTCCGACGAAGACGAACACGCCGTTGCGGCACGAGACGTTTACGGGGATGGGGAAAGCGAGGTGCCTCACGAAGTTGACCAGACTTCGACGAGGAACTGTCACCACGCCAAACTCCCGGCAGAACCTTTCGTAAGCGCCGTACACAACGCTGATGGTGCTGGCCGAGTCTGGGCTCAGCTCGTACGTCTCTCGAAGCCAAGCAAGGGTCTCAAGCTGGTCGTCATTGAGAGTTTTGTCACGGGACTTCCTCATGGAATGCACCATCCCGGGATGGAGGCCAAACCTGTCCAAGAAACGGGCATACAGGGGAGAAGTCTTCTTTATGGAAATCCCTGTGTAATAGAAATCCATTTGAACGAGGCGTGTTGGACCTTAGGAAAGTGCAGGAGTGTCCTGTGGATTCCTACGTGAGAAACAATCCTCCCTTGGCTACTCACGGCTTCCGAGAGCCGGAGGATCTCCAGCATGTCCTGCACACGCACGGTGCTCCGGGAGCTGGCAGCTTCGAAGTGGGCGTCGGCGAAACTCTCCAAGGAAAACATTAAATCAGGTCCCAAATTGGAAGGAGAGGGGGCTGTCGGTAAATGGCACACTCACTCGAGTCTGCAGGTGAAATTGCCTCTTTTTTACACACACACACACACACACACACACACACACACACACACACACACACACACACGCACACACACACACACACACACACACACACATTTGGTGGCAGGGTATAGTATGCAATACCAAGATGGTATTACACTCAGTGACATGGTATCAAACAAGGAAGTAATAACCGTACAGTGGAGAGCACAAGTTTCTTGACAATTGCTGGTGTGTGACAGTGTTGTTATAAACAGACACAGAAGTGTGTGTGTGTGTGTGTGTGTGTGTGTGTGTGTGTGTGTGTGTGTGTGTGTGGGTGTGTGTGTGTGTGTGTGCATGTTGCATGCATGCACAGCTTCACTTGATTTTATCACTCCGTTTATTACCTATTGAGCTATTTTTTTTTCATAATGTTTCATATTCTATCCTTTATTTTTTCGTGACACACCTCTTTCTTACTGTTAACCTTCTTTAAAACCAAATTCCTCATGAGAAATATTCTTCATAATTTCAGTCCCGTACAACTCTTTGAGGAAGTCCGCTGGTTGAGCGGGTTAGGGCGTCGTTACTTGCGGCGAAGGTCGAGGGGATGGCGGTTCGAGTCCTGCCACCGGCCAAGTTGAACCAAGGGCATGGTTTGTTAAATTCCACGTTACAAAGTCCTCTGTGAGGGGCACCGTACTAGCCTTCCGATAGGGGGGAGTTTGTGATGTTAAAGCAAATCATCATCACAACTCTTTCTCCAATATTCGTTTCCTTTCCTAAGCATTGTGCTTCCGCTACCTTATGGTTAATTTCTACTTCTTCGTTTGCTGATTCACCTTGGTCGTTTGGATCACGTGTTGGGCTCGTGATCGACAGCTGTTTCCCTCCCGGAAGAGAGCTCAGAGTTCGTATATGACCAATCTATGGTTAATGCTGTCACCTTACACGCATATACACAAACACACCCAACTCCCCGCTCACGAGAGTTGGAGTAACGACTCGAAGCGCAGCGATACCGAAATATTTTCACCCCTGGGCAGGATTCGAACCCGGACCGCCGTAGTGACAGTCGGGGACTCTACCAACCGCACCACCGAGTCGTGTACCAATTGGATACCTGCTGATCACACATACAATTATTTATAGGTTCGAGTCCCATACTTATCTCCAATATCCATCAGTGACTGTTACCTTAACCGACAGTATCTGAAGCACATTGGGCAAAGGTGGTAGCTTCGGCCGTAGTATAAGCTCATCATCATCATCTTCGTTTGAATTCACTTTTTCACCATCTCATAAGATGCTCCTTATATTCCACCTTTGCTTTTTTCCTCCTTATTTTCTTTCATTTTTTTCCCTCTCCTACTTTCTCTCCACTTTCGTTTTCATCTTCTCCTTTTTTCCATCGTTTTTCTCCTCACTCTCCTCAAGTCCGCCCTTCCAGGCTTCCTTCGAGTTCTCCCTTCCAGACTTCCTTCGAGTTCTCCTTTCCAGTCTTCCTTCACGTCCTCCCTTCCAGGCTCCCTTCAAGTCCTCCCTTCCAGGTCATTCATATCTTTTCGTTACTCGCTCAGCACCTCACTATTCTCACATGTCATTATCCCCTTTCTTTCACCGTCTCTTCACAGTTTATTTGTCTGTTTACTTATTTACTTTTGCGAAGTTCGAGCTCCCTCCAGGAAGTTTTGAAGAAGAGGAAGAGGAAGAGGAAGATGAGGAAGAAGAAAAGGAAGAAGAAGAAGAGGAGGAAGGAGAAGAGGAGGAAGAGGAAGAGGAGGAAGAGGAAGAGGAGGAAGAAGAAGAGAAGGAAAAAGAGGAGGAGGAAGAAGAGGAGGAAGAAAGAAGAGAAAGAAGAGGAAGGGAAAGAAGAAGAGGAAGAGGAGGAGGAGGAGGAGTAGTGGGAAGGAGGAAGAGGGGGAGGAGGAGGAAGAGGGGGGGAGGAGGAGGAGGAGGAGGAGGAGGAGGAGGAGGAGGGGGAGGAGGAGGTGGAGGAGGAGGAGGAGGGGAAGGAGGAGGAGAAAGAGGAGGAGGAGGAAGAGGAGGAGGAGGGGGAGGAGGAGGAGGGGGAGGAGGAGGAAGGGGAGGAGGAGGAGGGGGAGGAGGAGGAGGTGGAGGAGGAGGAAGGTATGTCAGGAGCTCCGTAAGCTATTAGAGTGGCCACCGCCGCTCTAATAGCTAGTCTCTATTCCACTGCCCCCCCACCTCCTCCATGCTCCTCTGACAAGATAAACCATCCCACTTTATCTCTGCAAGGGGTGTCTTCCATAAACACCCGCCATACGGGCTTAAACAACGCCGTGCGAGTGACGTTCTAACCCCCCACACCCCACCAAAAAAAAAAAAAAAAAAAAAAAAAAAAAAAAAAAAAAAAAAAATCCTTTGGCGTCTCAAACGCTTCCATCCGAAGAGAAATGTCTCCCTTCAGGACCCGATACGTCTTCTCTCTCCTGAAGCTTCACACAACTATGAATTCAGCTTCAGGAGGATGTGCTGTCGGAGGAGACGATGCATAAAGCAAGGTGACACTTGCACGATTCTGTGGCACGCATTGGCAGGACTCGAGTCGTGCCAGTGCGCAAACTAATCGTAAGCTGGCGTGAACTGTGCGTAAAGTAAAGCAAGGCTGACACTTGCACGATTCTGTGGCACGCATTGGCACGACTCGAGTCGTGCCAGTGCGCAAACTAGTCGTAAGCTGGCGTGAACTGTGCGTAAAACCATCGTGACTGCGTGCCATGTCGGGACGAGAGTTTTGAAATGTTCAAAATTTTGGTCCCGACATTTCAAAATTCTCGTCCCGACATGGCACGCAGTCACGATGGTTTTTACGCACAGTTCACGCCAGTCTACGACTAGTTTGCGCACTGGCACGACTCGAGTCGTGTTAATGCGTGCCACAGAATCGTGCAAGTGTCAGCCTTGCTTTACTTTACGCACAGTTCACGTCAGTTTACGACTAGTTTGCGCACTGGCACGACTCGAGTCGTGCCAATGCGTGCCACAGAATCGTGCAAGTGTCAGCCTTGCTTTACTTTACGCACAGTTCACGCCAGTTTACGACTAGTTTGCGGACTGGCACGACTCGAGTCGTGCCAATGCGTGCCATAGAATCGTGCAAGTGCCAGCCTTGCTTAAGGAAAAGGAAAAGAAAAAAGAGGGAAATGGCCAACATGAAATTGTATAGTTTATGAATAGAAATTAGTCTTCTTCATTCTTAATGAAAATCCTTCTCTGCCTTTACTTTCTACAATTTCTCCTTTCTATTTCCATTCTCCAAATCTTTCTTCACCATCTCTTTTTATATTTTCTTTCTAACAAGTGTTATGGGAAATAATCCATCTTTTCCCCATTCTTTTTAGCCAACATCGAAACTCCCACTACTCGAATAGAAATATAATAAAACCCAGGATACATTTGTCAACAACATAAATCAAAGTGAAGGATTGTACAAATTAGACAATTTTATCATTAAAACCCCTACCATACGGTGCCGCACACGTAGGTGTCATGAGGCGCAAGTGGATTCGCGACGCTGCCATATCGGCGTCTTGATTATATTTATTGTAGTCGCCCCTGCGTTTTGACATTCTCCCTAATCTGACCTTAATCACATTCCCTATGGTTTTCAAAATTCACGGGTGAAAGAGAGAACGATCGATATAAGCGGTGACTATATTTTATGATGCGAGTATTATTACGACACGTCGTACGGCTGGCATTGGCTGCTGCCTGCGAGATTTAAGTCCCGGAGTGAAGTGGTAACGCCCGTATTTTTTTTTTTAAACATTTCGCTAGTTCTGGCAAATGATCTCTATTGTTACAAATAAGATTTATATCTGATTATATAATTTTGATTATCTGATTTCCTGGCTTACTGGCTTATCTATCAGTATGTGTTTGATTAGTGTACCCAATGATGATATGGTTTAACGTCACAAACTCCTCCCCTATCGGAGGGCAAGGGCGGTGCCCCTTACAGAGGACTCTGAAGCGTGGAGTTGAATAAACAATATCCTTGGTTCAACTTCGCCGGCGGCAGGGTTCGAACCTCCATCCCTCTCGACCTCGGTCGCAAGTAACCATGTAGCAAGTGCTGAAACTATCAGTTGTTAAAAGAAACGATTACACAACTTTATGAAAATGGATTACAGGTGGTGAAGGATACGGATCTGCCTAGTGTAGGCCTCATGGTGTCTTGCAGTCTCTCTCATTCTTATGTTCTTAACCCGTTAAGCCAGCGAGTTCCCAATGAGGTTAGAATAATTCAACTTTCTAATTGTAGAAATTGTTCGTCAAGATTGGCGAAAGGTTTTATAAATGCGGCACTTACATTGTGATGACCCAAATACCCGTTGGCCACAAACAGAAAATGTAGCTCACGTAGAGAGATTTCCTGGCAAGCGTTCCATAGTTCCTTCACCTTACCACCCAGTTTTTGTATGTGTTCGCTTATTTCTTCTGTTTATTTACCTTGAATGTGTCTGAATAGACGAAATCGCTCTATCTGTCATCCATCATTTTTCTTTATGGTTTTCTACATATTCAGAATCACGCTCCTGCAATTTTTCCTGCATATATATATATATATATATATATATATATATATATATATATATGTGTGTGTGTGTGTGTGTGTGTGTGTGTGTGTGTGTGTGTGTGTGTGTGCGCGTATGTGTGTATCTTGCCTGCAGAATTTTATATTACAAAAGAATTTGCTCTGTTCTGACATTAGGGAACATAATAGAGTTCCTATGAAGATTAGGATCAATTACTACTGTAAGAAAGGTTTACAGACATTTATCAAACTCAGCGTTATCGTTGTGGGAAAAACAGCAACAACACATGGAGTTAAAAGCCAGTAAGAGAGGTTAAAATGGTTCACCTTATATACTCGTACATATGTATGCAGTCCCGTATATCTGTATTGCTCGGAATTCGTGTGAGGAAAAAATGTCACGGAAAGCTCACACGCAGCGGCGGGAAATTTGTTTTTGGTCAATGCTATGCATCTGATGGTTCCCAAAATATTTGGCGCTGAGCAGACCAGAACCAGCCATAACTTTTCAAATAAAAAGTAAAAATTCGAAAATAAAAAAAGTATAAAACCTGATGAAAAAGCTTAAATGAAAACCAGGTTTGCATAAAGTCAAAGGGAAATGACTGACTTTTTTTTTTTTTTTAAACAAAGGAATAACACAACACGTGGTACACGCTTGTCGCGGTGGTAGATAGAAACGCCCCCCAAAATTAAAAAACAAAAATAAAATAAAGAATGAAATAAATAAGCCAAAGTACATTCAGCCGTAAGCGGGGCCATCACCCTTACCCTAAGTACTTGGAAAGCCAGACCAAATGATAGTCAACAGGTATTGGGAAGGAAACAGTAACAGTTATACACACACGCAAGCATGCACACACACACACACACACACACACACACACACACACATATATATATATATATGAGTATTAATAAAAACTGGAGGAAGAGGGTAGTTTTAGACACTTGGAGGTGACTGTAGCGGGAAAAGGAGGAGTGGAGGTGGAGGTAGAATGTAGATTGAGAGAAACAAAGTAAATGCCTTGGTGGATTAAAAAGTGTAATGAGAAATAGACACTTGGGAATGGAGACTAAGAGGAGATTGTATGAAGGGATGATTGTGCCCATAGCATTGTATGGGGCTGAAATGTGAAACATAAGAGAGGAAGAAAGAAAGAGTTGAAATGTGCCAAGACAACACAAGCTTCGAATGAACGAGACGAAAACCACAGGAGTCATAGACAGCAGAGCTGGGCGCGTTCCTCGGTGCGTTCCTATATGCGTTCCTCGGTGCGTTCCGCTTTAGTTTGACCGCGGTTAGCGCTCCCAAACTATTAAACCAATACAGGTTCCTGTATAGTATGTGGCCTACCTTTTGGATGTGGCCCACGAAATTTTTCTTTGGTATAATATATGGCCTACTGTACTTTTATTTCGGTACGAACCTGTCTCTTAAGCTTTAATAATTTGGGAGCGCTAACCGCGGCCAAACTACAGCGGAACGCACCGAGGAACGCACCGAAGAAGACACCGAAGAAGGCACATAGGGACGCACCGAGGAACGTTCCCAGCTCTGATGGCAGTCCTTCCACACTAATACCTTCCCAATGATGACGTCATATAGATTTATTTCAGGTTATTAGCAGACGATCGTATTTGAACTAAGGCAGCACCAAATGGAGTCGATCCTTTAGTATGCTATATAGATTCTGCTGTGGTTGTTGGAAGGCTACGTTATTTAGTTGAGGTAATTCCTGGTACCGAAGAAGTTCAAAGTTATCTCAACTATCTTTCTCGCTACAACAATGTTTCCAGACAATTTTATTCCGATGAGGGAGAGACCCCGTTTTTTGGGTGGATTATTGTTTATAAACGGTGTTGGGCGTATTCATCACATAACCCGATGAAGAGGAAGAAGAGGAATTAACATGAAGATGAAGATGAAGATGATGAATATGAATAAGATGAAGAAAATGAAGATGAAGAAGATGAAGGTGAAGAAGAGGAAGATGATGAAGAAGATGAAAACGATGACGAAGATGAAGATGAAAAATGAAAATAAAATGAAGATGAAAACGATGACGAAGATGAAGATGAAAAAATTAAGATAAAAATGAAGATGAAAATGAAGATGACGAAGATGTAGATGAAGAAAATGAAGAAGAAGAAGAAAAAAGAAGAAGAAGAAGAACAAGAAGAAGTAGAAGAAGAGGAAGAAAAAGAGGAAGAAAAAGAGGAAGAAGAAGAAGAAGAAGAAGAAGACCCTACGAGCTCTGAGGCTTTCATCCTATGGGGTTGTTGCTGTCGATCACCAGACCAGCACGTGATCCAAGACCAAGGTGATTCACAACAGAATGAGACTGAATCAGTTATTTCTCACAGGAACCCTGATCCTCTCATTGCCAAGGTCGACATGAAGGTTTCGTTATGTCTAGCACCAGGCAATTTTATTCAGCTGAGGGAAAGCCCTCGTAGGTCAAATGACTAAATAAAAGGTGTGGAAGCCTTTAGTAGGGCAAACTGCTAATCGAAGGGCATAATAACCATGAGCGTATTCTTGGCCTCTCCAGTGTCTTAAGTTCATAAGATTTCAATTCAATTTGTTCTCTTTGTTCAATATGAGCGTCTTCGCGCTGTCTCTGAAGGACTCTTTCCCATACGAGCTGTACCTTCGAGTAGAAGCCTCTAGTAGGGCAAAGAACTAATAGAAGGGCATAATAGCCATGAGCGATATTCTTGGCCTCTTCAGTGTCCGAAGTTCAAAAGATTTCAATTCAACTTGCCTCCTTTTGTTCAATATGAGCGTCTTCGCGCTCTCTCCTGATGGACTCTCTCCCATACGAGCTGTATCTTCGAGTTGTAGCTCCCGTCTTCCCGACGACGGAGACGTTTGGGGCCTCTCTCTCTGCACCACTTCCCGAACTCCAGTTCTCTCTTCTTAGCGGGAGTTCGAGCGATGCGAGAGGCAGAAGAGGTTGATGGCACCACCGAACACCCGAGCCGCTCTCCAAGTCCCACGAAGACGAACACGCCGTTGCGGCACGAGACGTTTACGGGGATGGGGAAAGCGAGGTGCCTCACGAAGTTGACCAGACTTCGACGAGGAACTGTCACCACGCCAAACTCCCGGCAGAACCTTTCGTAAGCGCCGTACACAACGCTGATGGTGCTGGCCAATTCTGGGCTCAGCTCGTACGTCTCTCGAAGCCAAGCAAGGGTCTCAAGCTGGTCGTCATTGAGAGTTTTGTCCCGGGACTTCCTCATGGAATGCACCATCCCGGGATGGAGGCCAAACCTGTCCAAGAAACGGGCATACAGGGGAGAAGTCTTCTTCAAGGAAATCCCTGTGTAATAGAAATCCGTTCGGAAGCAGGCGTGTTGGACCTTGGGAGAGTGTAGGAGTGTCCTGTGGATTCCTACGTGAGAAACAATCCTCCCTAGGCTACTCACGGCTTCCGAAAGCCGGAGGATGTCGAGTATATCCTGCACCCGGACGGTGCTCCGTGAGCTCGAAGGCTCCAAGTGCGCGTCTATGAATCTCTCCAAGGAAAACATTAAAACTATCCCAAATCTGGAAGGAGAGGGGGCTCTCGGTCAATGGCATACTCACTCGAGTCTGCATCCGATAGTGTCTTCTTTTCACACACACACAGACACACACACACACACACACACACACAAACACACACACACACACACACACACATACACACACACACGCACGCACACACACACACATTTGGTGGCAGGGTATAGTATGCAATAACAAGATGGTTTTACACTTATTGACATGGTATCAAACAAGGAAGTAATAACCGTACAGTGGAGAGCACAAGTTTCTTGACAATTGCTGGTGTGTGACAGTGTTGTTATAAACAGACACAGTCTATCGTATTGTAGTTCGTTGATATTTTATGTTCTTTGTGTCTTAGTATCTTGCGGTACAGACGTAGAGAACTCTCGTGCAATAATTCGGTGCAAATAAAAAAACAGAGTCTGTTGTTTGCCTGTTTCAGTGACTACCAGTAATGGAGTCTTTTTATCCCCTTTGATAATACAGAGGAGCAAAACATCAAAGAATCTTGCTGTCCTCGTATAGTGTCCACAAGCTGCCGAGAGGGGAGAGATGTCATACGAGCTTTAATGTATGTAAAGTGCGTGTGTGAGTGTGTGCTTTGCTTTTGTTACCCTCTTACAAGGGCGGGGGAATTTTATTTGACTTTCTTTGGCTGATTGTACTTTCATAACATTTGCATTTCGGTGACCCCTTTAATAACACTAACAAATTGTGTTTTTGTTCTGATTGCTGCTAGGTAATTTCATTCACCCGATGTAAATCCTATTGTGAATCGAGAAAGTTGCATAAAGAAAATAGTATTTCAGAAAGCTTATAGCTGTGGCTGTTTTAGCACCCAGCTAAGCGTCTCTAGGCGTAAGCTTCTTAAGTAAAAATGGTTTACTAGATTTCACAGTCTGTTAACATGGCTGGTTTCCGGGTAAACTGCCAGCTAATAATGTGTGAAGGAGTTTAAGTAAATCCACTGGTTTACAGTATACGAAAACTCTGAGGATATGTTGCTGAGAACGGACACTTTATGAACAATAAACCAATAGTTAACAAATGAAAATAGATATTAATATATTTTCTAAAGATCAGAATTGTTTATCAATAGATACCCTGACCTCACGAGTACAAGATCGTCTTGGGCTACCGTCACACCATCACGATACGAAAACTGAGGATATATTCCTGAGAACGGAAACTTGATGAACAATAAACAAATAGATATTAATATATTTTCTAAAGATCAGAACTGTTGATCAATAGATACCCCAACTTCACGAGAACAAGATCGTCTTGGGCTACCGTCACACCATCACGATTCTCGTCAAATGTTTTGAATCTAAAAAGCTGCACAACGACTTTGCCTACAGTCTAAAGGTTCGTCGAACGCGGTTCGACAGACACGTGTTTAAAGTGATGTGTGAACGTGTGAACGGGGTATTTGGGGTTTAACCAACGTGTTCGACACCCAAATACCCCGTTCACACGTTCACACATCACTTTAAACACGTGTCTGTCGAACCGCGTTCGACGAACCGTTAGACCGTGTAAACCCCCTCAATGTGTCTAATATTCGCATAGATTTAACTTCTCTTAGTTCGTAATTCAGCTTCTCAATATATGAAATTCCAAAAACAAAAAATTGTAAAAGAAGTCGTTTCAATTCAAACGAACTCACTCGAGTCGTGATAGCGTGACCGGGGCTCAAGGAAGTAGCTACATAAGATACGAATCCTTATCTCCAGCAAAGATAACACCCTCAACTGAATAAAGTCGTCTAGTGGTTGTTTTGACCTTACACGCACACACACACACCCAACTCTCCGCCCACGAGAGTTAGAGTAACAACCCGCAGCGCAGCGATACTGAAATTATTTCAGCCCTGGGCCTGATTCGAACCCGAACCGCCGTAGTAGCAAACGAGAATTCTAGCCACCGTGTGTGTGTGTGTGTGTGTGTGTGCGTGTGTGAGTGTGTGCGTGTGTGAGTGTGAAAGAAGGAGGAGGAGGAGGAGGAGAGGAGGAGGAGGAGGAGGAGAAGATGAAGGAGGAGAAGGAAGGAGAAGAGGAGGAGAAGATGAAGGAGGAGGAGGAGAAGAAGATGGAGGAGGAGGAGGAGGAGGAGGAGCAGGAGAAGGAGGAGCAGGAGAAGGAGGAGCAGGAGCAGGAGAAGGAGGAGCAGGAGAAGGAGGAGCAGGAGAAGGAGGAGCAGGAGAAGGAGGAGCAGGAGAAGAAGGAGCAGGAGAAGAAAGAGCAGGAGAAGAAGGAGCGGGAGAACGAAGAGGAGGAAGAAGAGGAGTAGGAGGAGACGAAAGAAGGAGGAGAAGAGTAGAAGGAGTAGAAGGAGTAAGAAGGAGAAGGAGGAGGAGAAGGAGGAGGAGAGGAGGAGGAGGAGGAGGAGGAGGAGTGGAGGAAGAAGAAGAAGAAGAAGAAGAAGAAGAAGAAGAAGAAGAAGAAGGAACACAAAGGAAGAACAAACAACAGCAGGCCTACTGGTCCTAACGAGGCTGTTTGTGTTAACTACACTGAATTACAAAATTAAGAAAACACGGCAACTAGGCGATAGAAGATGAACTAACACTACTGCTATCACTATCCTATCCAATTGATCCAATTGCAATTAAATGCCTAGTTGTCAAATCTTTTATTGCAAAGTATAATATTTCATTTGCAGATTAGAGTCCAAGTATTCATCTAAGCCATTTTTAAATGTTGTCATCGTGTTACTTTCAACGACAGTGGAAAGTAACAAATTCCACACATTAACAACCCGGTTAAAGAAGAAGTGCTTACTTTCGTTCGAAGAGAATCTTTTGCCAATTACTTTAAAATCGTGGTCTTTTCTTGTATTTGATTGGTCTAATAAAAAGTAATCTTTGCCATTAATGTTGTCAAAGCCTTTGAACATTTTAAAAACCTCAATCAAATCTCCTCGCATTCTTCTTTTTGAGAGGGAGTTTAGATTTTTGAGTCTTTCTTCATACGGCAGATTTCTCAGCCTTGGTATCATTTTGGTCACTCTCCGTTGTACTCTTTTTAGTTTGTTAATATCTTTCTGGTAGTATGGGAACCAAAATTGTGCACAGTATTCGAGATGGGGACGGACCAAGGAATTATAGAGCTTTAGCAATATTTTTTCTGATTTATTTTCCAAGACTCTTCCGATGAAGCCAACTAATTTGTTTGATGTTTTAACAACTTCTGAGCAATGTTGACTTGGCTTCAAGTCATTTGATATTAAAACTCCTAGATCTTTTTCTTTAGTTCCTGAATCCAATATTTGGCCATTCATTTGGTATTGGATGTGATCATTATTTCCTTCAATGTGCATGACTTTACATTTGTTAACGTTAAATTTCATTTGCCACTTGCTAGCCCATTTTGATTATTTATCTAGATCGGATTGTAGAGTTTCTCTCTCTTTGGTGGAGGAGGAGTGGAGAAGGAGGAAGGTATGTCAGGAGCTCCGTAAGCTATTATAGTGGCCACTGCCGCTCTAATAGCTATAGTCTTTCTATTTCACAGCCCCTCCCCCCTCCATGCTCCTCTAGCAAGATAAACCATCCCACTTTATCTCTGCAAGGGGTGTCTTCCATAAACACCCGCCATACGGGCTTAAACAACGCCGTGCGAGTGACGTTCTAACCCCCAACCACAAACCCCACCCCACCCCACCACCACCAAAAAAAAAAAAAAAATCCTTTCGCGTCTCAAACGCCTCCATCCGAAGAGAAATGTCTCCCTTCAGGACCCGATACGTCTTCTCTGTCCTGAAGCTTCACACAACTATGAATTCAGCTTCAGAAGGATGTGCTGTCGGAGGAGACGATGCGGTAAGAAAAAGGAGAAGAAAAAAGAGGGAAATGGCAGACGAAATTGTATAGTTTATGAATAGAAATTAGTCTTCTTCATTCTTAATGAAAATTCTTCTCTGCCTTTACTTTCTACAATTTCTCCTTTCTATTTCCATTCTCCAAATCTTTCTTCACCATCTCTTTTTATATTTTCTTTCTAACAAGTGTTATGGGGAATAATCCCATCTTTTCCTCCTTTCTTTTTAGCCAACATCGAAAATCCCACTACTCGAACAGAAATACAATAAAACCCAGGATACATTTGTCAACAACATAAATCAAAGTGAAGGATTGTACAAATTTAGACAATTTTATCATTAACGCCCGTATTCTTAAAACATTTCGCCAGTTCTGGCAAATGATCTCTATTGTTACAAATAAGATTTATACCTGATTATCTAATTCTGATTATCTTACTGGCTTATCTGTCAGTATCTTTTTAATAAGTGTACCCAATGATGATATGGTTTAACGTCACAAACTCCCCCCTATCGGAAGGCTAGGACGGTGCCCCTCACAGAGGGCTTTGTAACGTGGAATTTAATGAGCCATGCCCTTGGTTCAATTTCGCCGGCGGCAGGATTCGAACCTCCATCCCTTCGACCTTGGCCGCAAGTAACCATGTAGTAGGCGCTCAAACTATCAGTTGTTTTAAGAAACGATTAGACAACTTTATGAATGGGGATGACAGGTGGTGATGGATACGGAGCTGCCTAGTGTAGACCTCATGGTGTCTTGCAGTCTCTCTCATTCTTATGTTCTTATGTTCTTAACCCGTTAAGCCAGCGAGTTCCCAATGAGGTTAGAATAATTCAACTTTCTAATTGTAGAAATTGTTCGTCAAGATTGGCGAAAGGTTTTTTGAATGCGGCACTTACAAAGTGATGACCCAAACACCCGTTGGCCACAAACAGAAAATGTAGCTCACGTAGAGAGATTTCCTGGCGAGCGTTCCATAGTTCCTTCACCCTACCACCTTGTTTTTGTATGTCTTCGCTTATTTCTTCTGTTTATTTACCTTGAATGTGTCTGAATAGACGAAATCGCTCTGTCATCCATCATTTTTCTTTATGGTTTTCTACATATTCAGAATCACGCGCCTGCAATTTTTCCTGTATATATATATATATATATATATATATATATATATATATATATATATATATATATATATACATATATATATATATATATATATATGTGTGTGTGTGTGTGTGTGTGTGTGTGTGTGTGTGTGTGTGTGTGTGTGTGTGTGTGTGTGTGTGTGTGTGAAAAAGAGGCAATTTTGGCTGCAGCTCGAGTGAGTTTGCCATTCACCGACAGCCCCCTCTCCTTCCAGATTGGGAGTGAGTTTGATGTTTTCCTTGGAGAGATTCATAGACGCGCACTTGGAGCCTTCGAGCTCACGGAGCACCGTCCGGGTGCAGGATATACTCGAGATCCTCCGGCTTTCGGAAGCCGTGAGTAGCCTAGGGAGGATTGTTTCCCATGTAGGAATCCACAGGACACTCCTACACTTTCCCAAGGTCCAACACGCCTACTTCCGAACGGATTTCTATTACACAGGGATTTCCTTGAAGAAGACTTCTCCCCTGTATGCCCGTTTCTTGGACAGGTTTGGCCTCCATCCCGGGATGGTGCATTCCATGAGGAAGTCCCGGGACAAAACTCTCAATGACGACCAGCTTGAGACCCTTGCTTGGCTTCGGGAGACGTACGAGCTGAGCCTAGATTCGGCCAGCACCATCAGCGTTGTATACGGCGCTTACGAAAGATTCTGCCGGGAGTTTGGCGTGGTGACAGTTCCTCGTCGAAGTCTGGTCAACTTCGTGAGGCACCTCGCTTTCCCCATCCCCGTAAACGTCTCGTGTCGCAACGGCGTGTTCGTCTTCGTGGGACTTGGAGAGCGGGTCGGGTGTTCGGTGGTGCCATCAACCTCTTGTGCCTCTCGCACCTCTCGAACTCCCGCTAAGAAGAGAGAACTGGAGTTCGGGAAGTGGTGCAGAGAGAGAGGTCCCAAACGTCTCCGTCGTCGGGAAGACGGGAGCTACTACTCGAAGATACAGCTCGTATGGGAGAGAGTCCATCAGGAGACAGCGCGAAGACGCTCATATTGAACAAAAAGAGGCAATTGAATTGAAATCTTATGAACTTATGACACTGAAGAGGCCAAGAACTTCGGCCATGGTTATTATGCCCTTCGATTAGCAGTTTGCCCTACTAGAGGCTTCTACTCGAAGGTACAGCTCGTATGGGAGAGAGTCCTTCAGAGACAGCGCGAAGACGCTCATATTGAACAAGAAGAGCCATTGGAACTGAAATCTTATGAACTTCGGACACTGAAGAGGCCAAGAATATCGCTCATGACTATTATGCCCTTCTATTAGTCCCTTGCCCTATTAGAGGCTCCCACGCCCTTTATTTGGTCATTTGGCCTAGGAGGGCTTTCCCTCAGCTGAATAAAATTGCCTAGCGGCAGACATAATGAAACCTTCGTGTCGACCTTGGCAATGAGAGGATCAGGGTTCCTGTAAGAAATAACTCATTCAGTCTCATTCTGTTGTGAATCACCTTGGTCCTGGATAACGTGCTGGTCTGGTGATCGATAGCTACAACCCCTTCGGATGAAAGCCTCAGAGTTCGCAAGGTCGTCTTCTTCTTCTTCTTCTTCTTCTTCCTCTTCTTCTTCCTTTTCTTCCTCTTCTTCTTTCTCTTCTTCTTCCTTTTCTTCTTCTTCTTCTTCCTTTCCTTCTTCTTCTTCTTCTTCTACTTCTTCTTTTTCTTCTACTTCTTTATCTTCTTCTTTTTGTTCTTCTTCATTTTCATTTTCATCTTTTTCATTTTATCTTCATTTTTTCATCTTCATCTTCGTCATCGTTTTCATCTTCTTCATCATCTTCCTCTTCTTCACTTTCATCTACTTTATTTGTTTCATCTTCTTTATCTTCATTTTGTTCATCTTCATATTCATCCTCTTGAACTTCATCTTCATCTTCCTGTTAATTCCTCTTCTTCTTCCTCTTCATCGTCTTGTGTGATGAATTCACCCGATACTGTTTATAAACAATAATCCACCCAAAAAAACGGGGTCTCTCCCTCATCGGAATAAAATTGTCTGGAAACATTGTTGTAGCGAGAAAGATAGTTGAGATAACTTTGAACTTCTTCGGTACCAGGAATTACCTCAACTAAATAACGTAGCCTTCCAACAACCACAGCAGAGTCTATATAGCATACTAAAGGATCGACTCCATTTGGTGCTGCCTTAGGTCGAATACGATCGTCTGGTAATAACCTGAAATAAATCTTTATATGACGTCATCATTGGGAAGGTATTAGTGTGGAAGGACTGTCCATCAGAGCTGGGAACGTTCCTCGGTTGCGTTCCTATGCGCTCAAGGAAGTAGCTACATAAGATACGAATCCTTATCTCCAGCAAAGATAACACCCTCAACTGAATAAAGTCGTCTAGTGGTTGTTTTGACCTACACGCACACAAACACCCAACTCCCCGTCCACGAGAGTTGGAGTAACAACCCGCAGCGCAGCGATACTGAAATTATTTCAGCCCTGGGCGGGATTTGAACCCAAACCTCCTTAGTGGCAGCTGAGAACTCTACCACTGCGCCGTCGTGTGTGTGTTTGTGTGTGTGTTTGTGTGTGTGTGTGTTTGTGTGTGTGTGTGTGTGTGTGTGTGTGAAGGAGAAGGAGGAGGAGGAGAAGTTGGTGGAGATAGAGGAGAAGGAGGAGGAGGAGGAGGAGGAGGAGGAGAAGGAGAAGGAGGAGAAGGAGGAGGAGGAGGAGCAAGAGAAGGAGGAGGAGCAGGAGGAGGAGGAGAAGGAGGAAGAGGAGCAAGAGGAGGAGGAGGAGCAGGAGAAGGAGCAGGAGGAGGATGAAAAGGAGGAGGACAAGAGAAGGAGGAGGAGGAGGAGGAGGAGGAGGAGGAGAAGGAGGAGGAGAAGGAGGAGGAGAAGAAGGAGGAGGAGGAGAAGAAGGAGGAGGAGGTGGAGGAGGAGGAGAAGGAGAAGGAGTAAGAGAAGGAGGAGGAGGAAGAGGAGGAGGAGGAGGAGAAGGAGAAGAAGAAGGATGAGGAGAAGGAGAAGGAGGAGCAGGAGGAGGAGGAGGAGGAGAAGGAGGAGGAGCAGGAGAAGGAGGAGGAGGAGGAGAAGGAGGAAGAGGAGGAGGAGGAGGAGAAGGAGGAAGAGAAGGAGGAAGAGAATGGAGCAGGAGGAGGAGAAGAAGGAGGAGGAAGAGGAGGAGGAGGAGAATAAGGAGGAGGAGAAGGAGGTGGAAAAGGAGAAGGAGAAGGAGGAGAAGGAGTAGAAGCAAAAGGAGGCGAAGGAGAAGGAAAAAGAGAAGGAGGAGAAGGAGGAGGAGTAAGAGAAGGAGAAGTAGGAGAAGGAGAAGAAGGAGAAGAGAAGGAGGAGGAGGAGGAAGAGAAGAAGGAGAAGAAGGAGAAGGAGGAAGAGGAGAAGGAGGAGGAGGAGGAGGAGGAGAAGGAGAAGGAGGAGGAGAAGAAGAAGAAGAAGAAGAAGAAGAAGAAGAAGGAGAAGAAGGAGGAGGAGGAGAAGAAGGAGGAGGAGGAGGAGAAGAAGAAGAAAAGGAAGAAGAAGAAGAAGAAGAAGAAGAAGAAGAAGAAGGAGACGATTGGCATCTAAGAATCTTAAAGGAAATGAAAAATGAGATTGTTGTTCCATTACAAATTATTTTCAAGAAATCAATCATATCCGGAGATATCCCAAGAGAATGGAAGCTAGCTGACATTACTCCCATATTCAAAAAAGGTGACAAAAAGAAACCAAATAACTATAGGCTATAACTTTGACTTCAATCGTAGGAAAAATAATGGAAACTATCATCAGAGATGCTATTGAACATCATTTAGAAAGTAACCGTTTGATAAATGATAGCCAGCATGGTTTCAGACGGAAACGTTCTTGCGTGACTAACTTACTCGAATTCTACAACACAGTTATCTCGAGTTATGACAAAAGAAACAATATAGATTTAATATATCTAGACTTTGCAAAAGCTTTTGATACCGTCCCACACGAAAGACTACTTACTAAATTAGCTTTACACGGAATAAGTGGTAGCCTATTAGGTTGGACTAGTAATTGGTTGAATGGTCGGGAACAGAGTTGTTTTAAATGGAAAAACTTCTGGATGGAAAAATGTTGCAAGTGGAGTTCCTCAGGGTTCCGTTCTTGGGCCACTTCTATTCATAGTATATATAAATGGACTAAAATATACTGTTTCCAAATTTGCTGATGATACAAAACTGTGCGGAGTGGCAAATGATCACTCAAACCAATTAGATATTCAAGAAGATTTAGATAAATTACAGCAATGGTCTGAAAAGTGGCTAATGAAATTTAACACAAGTAAATGCAAGGTAATGCACATAGGTAAAAATAACGGTAAGTACGATTACAAGTTATTTGGAAATTCGTTAACAAAAGTGGATAGTGAAAAAGATCTCGGCGTAATTATCAGTAACGACCTCAAATTATCCAAGCAATGTATTTCAGCCTCTGAGAAAACAAATAAGATTGCGCGCGCGATCTTTTGACTTCGAAAGTTCACCACTCATTAACAAGCTATGTAAATCGTTAGTTCGTACATATTTGGAATATACTATTTCCGTATGGTCACCGAATTTCATTAAAGATATTAACAAATTGGAAAAAGTACAACGGCGAGCCACAAAACTGATTCCAAATATCAAATATAAATCATACGATAATCGACTAAATCATATGAATCTATTTTCCCCAAACAAGTGTAGGCTCAAAGGTAACTTTATACAGGCCTTTAATATTTAAAAGGGAATTAGCAACATCAAAAGTGAAAAAAAAAATCAAACTGAATGAGAATCAGACAAAAAACAGTGGTCTCAAACTGTCCGGAATTAGATTTAATTTGGAAGTGGGTAGAAACAACTTCGCCATCCGTGTAGTTAATGAATGGAATAAACTACCTGCAGAGGCAGTGTAATGTAGTTCAGTTTGAAGCTTTAAGAATCATTTAGATAAATACCTAAGTAAGATGCTCTATTGATAATATTTATCTTTATATTATTTGTTTTTGTTTTGTTATCATTTGTCTGTCTGATTTTCATTTATTATTAGTTATATGTCAATTTATTCTTATTTACTATTTACCTATTTGACACCATCACGATTCTCGTCAAATGTTTTGAATTGAAAAAGCTGCACAACGACTTTGCCTACAGTCTAACGGTTCGTCGAACGCGGTTCGACAGACACGTGTTTAAAGTGATCTGTGAACGTGTCAACGGGGTATTCGGGGTTTAACCAACGTGTTCGACAACCAAATACCCCGTTCAGTTCACACATCACTTTAAACACGTGTCTGTCGAACCGCGTTCGACGAACCGTTCGACCGTGTGAACCCCCTCAATGTGTCAAATATTCGCATAGATTTAACTTCTCTTAGTTCGTAATTCAGCTTCTCAATATATGAAATTCCAAAAACAAAAAATTGTAAAAGAAGTCGTTTCAATTCAAACGAACTCACTCGAGTCGTGATAGCGTGACCGGGGCTCAAGGAAGTAGCTACATAGGATACGAATCCTTATCTCCAGCAAAGATCCAACCCTCAACTGAATAAAGTCGTCTAGTGGGTGTTTTGACCTACACGCACACACACACCCAACTCCCCGTCCACGAGAGTTGGAGTAACAACCCGCAGCGCAGTGATACTGAAATTATTTCATCCCTGGGCGGGATTCGAACCCAGACCTCCTTAGTGGCAGCTGAGAACTCTACCACTGTGCCGTCGTGTGTGTGTGTGTGTGTGTGTGTGTGTGTGTGTGTGTGTGTGTGTGTGTGTGTGTGTGTGTGTGAAGGAAAAGGAGGAGAAGGAGGTGGAGGAGGAAGAGGTGAAGGAGGAGGAGGTGGAGGAGGAGGAGGGAGAAGGAGAGGAAGAAGAAGAAGGAGGAGGAAGAGAAGGACCAGGAGGAAGAGGCGGAGGAGGAGCAGGAAGAGGAGGAGAAGGAGGAGCAGGAGGAAGAGAAGTAAGAAGAGGAGGAGGGTGAAGGAGGAGGAGGAGGAGGGGGAGGAGGAGGAGAAGAAGGAAGAGGAGGAGGAGGAGGAGGAGGAGGAGGTGGAGGAGGAGGAGAAGAAGGAGGAGGAGAAGGAGGAGGAGGAGGAGGAGGAGGAGAGAAGAAGAAGGAGGAGGAGGTGAAGGGGGAGAAGGTGAAGGAGAAGGAGGTGAAGGAGTAGAAGGAGAAGGAGAAGGAAAAAGAGGAGGAGAAGGAGAAGGAGAAGGAGGAGGATAAGGAGGAGGAGGAGGAGGAGAAAGAGGATGATAAGGAGAAGGAGAAGGAGAAGAATGAGAAGAGAAGGAGAAAGAGGAGGAGGAGGAAGGAGGAGGAGGAGGAAGGAGGAGGAGGAGGAAGGAGGAGGACGAGGAGGAGAAGAAAAAGAAGAAGAAGAAGAAGAAGGAGGAGGAGGAGGAGGAGGAGGAGGAGGAGGAGGCGAATGATAATAATAATAATAAGAAGAAGAAGAAGAAGAAAAAGAGGAAGAAAAAGAAGAAGAAGAAGGAGGAGGAGGAGGAGAATAATAATAAGAAGAAGAAGAAGAAGAAGAAGAAGAAGAAGAAGAAGAAGAGGAGGAGGAGGAGGTGGAGGAGGAGGAAGGTATGTCAGGAGCTCCGTAAGCTATTAGAGTGGCCACCGCCGCTATAATAGCTGTAGACTCTCTATTCCACTGCCTCCATGTTCCTCTGATAAGATAAGATAAACCATCCCACTTTATCTCTGCAAGGGGTGTCTTCCATAAACCCCCGCCATACGGGCTCAAACAACGCCGTGCGAGTGACGTACCACCCCCCACCAACCAACCCCCACACCCCACAAAAAAAAAAAAAAAAAAAAAGTTTCCTTTGGCGTCTCAAACGCCTCCATCCGAAGAGAAATGTCTCCCTTCAGGACCCGATACGTCTTCTCTCTCCTGAAGCTTCACACAACTATGGATTCAGCTTCAGGAGGATGTGATGTCGGAGGAGACAATGAGGTAAGAAAAGGAGAAGAAAAAAGAGGGAAATGGCCAACATGAAATTTTATAGTTTATGAACAGAAATTAGTCTTCTTCATTCTTAATGAAAATCCTTCTCTGCCTTTACTTTCTACAATTTCTCCTTTCTATTTCCATTCTACAAATCTTTCTTCACAATCTCTTTTTATATTTTCTTTCTAACAAGTGTTATGGGAAATAATCCCATCTTCTCCCCTTTCTTTTTAGCCAACATCGAAACTCTCACTACTCGAACAGAAATACACAAAAAACCCAGGATACATTTGTCAACAACATAAATCAAAGTGAAGGATTGTACAAATTAGACAATTTTATCATTAACGACCGTATTTTAAAAACATTTCGCTAGTTCTGGCAAACGATCTATTGTTACAAATAAGATTTATACCTGATTATCTAATTCTGATTATCTTACTGGCTTATCTGTCAGTATCTATTTAATAAGTGTACCCAATTATGATATGGTTTAACGTTACAAACTCCTCCCTATCGGAAGGCTAGGACGGTGCCCCTCACAGAGGACTTTGTAGCATGAAATTTAATGAGCCGTGCCCTTGGTACAACTTCGCCGGTAGCAGTGTTCAAACCTCCATTCCTTTGACCTTCGCCGCAAGTAACCATGTAGTAAGCGCTAAAACTATCAGTTGTTTTAAGAAACGATTAGACCACTTTATGTATGGGGATGACAGGTGGTGATGGATACGGAGCTGCCTAGTGTAGGCCTCATGGTGTCTTGCAGTCCCTCTCATTCTTATGTTCTTACGTTCTTAGCCCGTTAAGCCAGCGAGTTCCCAATGAGGTTAGGATAATTCAACTTTCTAATTGTAGAAATTGTTCGTCAAGATTGGCGAAAGGTTTTTTGAATGCGGCACTTACATTGTGATGACCCAAACACCCGTTGGCCACAAACAGAAAATGTAGCTCACGTAGAGAGATTTCCTGGCGAGCGTTCCATAGTTCCTTCACCTTACCACCCAGTTTTTGTACGTGTTCGCTAATTTCTTCTGTTTATTTACCTAGAATGCGTCTGAATAGACGAAATCGCTCTATCTGTCATCCATCATTTTTCTTTGTGGTTTTCTACATATATAGAATCACGCGCCTGCGATTTTTCCTGCATATATATATATATATATATATATATATATATATATATATGTGTGTGTGTGTGTGTGTGTGTGTGTGTGTGTGTGTGTATCTTGCCTGCAGAATTTTATATTAAAAAAGAATTTGCTGTTCTGACATTAGGGAACATAATAGAGTTCCTATGAAGAATAGGATCAATTACTAAGAAAGGTTTACAGACATTTATCAGACTCAGCGTTATCGTTGTGAGAAGAAGAACAACACACGGGGTTAAAAGCAAGTAAAAGAGGTTGAAATCGTTCACCTTATATACTCGTACATATGTATGCAGTCCTGTATGTCAGTATTGGTCGGAATTCGTGTGAGGAAAAATGTCACGGAAAGCTCACACGCAGCGGAGGGAAATTTGTTTTTGGTCAATGCTATGCATC
This sequence comes from Oratosquilla oratoria, assembly GCF_046742065.1. NCBI lineage: Eukaryota > Metazoa > Arthropoda > Malacostraca > Stomatopoda > Squillidae > Oratosquilla > Oratosquilla oratoria. The sequence continues at coordinate 24,671,101 of NC_134820.1, read as the reverse complement.
TGATGGGTCCCAAAATGTTTGGCGCTGAGCAGACCAGAGCCAGCCATAACTTTTCAAATAAAAAGTAAAAATTCGAAAATAAAAAAAGTATAAAACCTGATGAAAAAGCTTAAATGAAAACCAGGTTTGCATAAAGTCAAAGGGAAATGACTGACTTTTTTTTTTTTTTTAAACAAAGGAATAACACAACACGTGGTACACGCTGGTCGCGGTGGTCGATATAAACGCCCCCCCCAAAAAATAAAATGAAAATAAAAATAAAATATAAAATAAATAAATACGCCAAAGTACATTCAGCCGTAAGCGGGGCCATCACCCTTACCCTAAGTACTTGGAAAGCCAGACCAAATGGTAGTCAACAGGTACTGGGAAGGAAACAGGAACAGTTATACACACACGCAAGCATGCACACATGCACACACATACACACACACACACACATATATATATATATATATATTTGTGTATATATATATATATATATATATATATATATATATATATATATATTGCAGAAACCACAGGGAAATTAAAGTCGGAATACTGAACGTTTTCGTCTATTACGACATCCTCAGAGTACAAGAAAGAAAAAATAAAACACAATATTTGTACAGAAGTAAGAAAACTGGGAGAGGTTATACATACACCTTCATATACACATGGAAATAAGAAAGGTAATAATAACACACACACACAAAAAAAGAGCAAAACCATGTGGCCGAAAGGTCCATGGGACATTTGGTACAATTAGGAAACTTGGTACTGCTTAAATATCCTATGATTATAAAATTGTTTAACCAAAACACAAGATAATATTATCATCAAATTGCACAAAAAACAACAACAAAAACAGAACACAATATTTAACAGAAATAAGACAATTGGAAAGGTTATAGCCACATAAAACCTCCGGACATTATACATACATACACACTCATATATACATAGAAATATTAATGGTAATAATAAATTTAAAAAATACATACACATTCATATACACATAGAAATTATATATATAAAAAAAATAAGAGAACAAAAACATGTGGCCGGGTACAATTAGGAAATTTGGTATTGTTTTTCTATCCTATTAATTATAAAATTGTCTAGTTTAAATAAACCTAAACTCAAGTTAATATTATTATCAAAATTATTCTTTATGAAACAGGATTCAATGAGGAAGAAGAAGAAGAAGAAGAAGAAGAAGATGACCCTACGAGCTCTGAGGCTTTCATCCTATGGGGTTGTAGCTGTCGATCACCAGACCAGCACGTGATCCAAGACCAAGGTGATTCACAACAGAATGAGACTGAATCAGTTATTTCTCACAGGAACCCTGATCCTCTCATTGCCAAGGTCGACATGAAGGTTTCATTATGTCTACCACCAGGCAATTTTATTCAGCTGAGGGAAAGCCCTCGTAGGTCAAATGACTAAATAAAGGGTGTGGAAGCCTTTAGTAGGGCAAACTGCTAATCGAAGGGCATAATAACCATGGCCGAAGTTCTTGGCCTCTCCAGTGTCTTAAGTTCATAGGATGTCAGTTCCAATGGCTCTTCTTGTTCAATATGAACGGGTTCGCGCTGTCTCCTGATAGACTCTTTCCCATACGAGCTGTACCTTCGAGGAGAAACCTCTAGTAGGGCAAAGAACTGATAGAAGGGCATAATAACCATGAGCGATATTCTTGGCCTCTTCAGTGTCCGAAGTTCAAAAGATTTCAATTCAACTTGCCTCCTTTTGTTCAATATGAGCGTCTTCGCGCTCTCTCCTGATGGACTCTCTCCCATACAAGCTGTATCTTCGAGTAGTAGCTCCCGTCTTCCCGACGACGGAGACGTTTGGGGCCTCTCTCTCTACACCACTTCCCGAAACTCGAGTTCTCTCTTCTTAGCGGGAGTTCGAGAGGTGCTAGAGGGAGAAGACGTTGATGGCACCACCGAACACCCAAGCCGCTCTTCAAGTCCCACGAAGACGAACACGCCGTTGCGGCACGAGACGGTCACGGGGATGGGGAAAGCGAGGTGCCTCACGAAGTTGGCCAGACTTCGACGAGGAACTTTCAGGGCGCCAAACTCCCGGCAGAAACCTTTCGTAAGCGCCGTACACAACGCTGATGGTGCTGGCCGAATCTGGGCTCAGCTCGTACGTCTCTCGAAGCCAAGCAAGGGTCTCAAGCTGGTCGTCATTGAGAGTTTTGTCCCGGGACTTCCTCATGGAATGCACCATCCCGGGATGGAGGCCAAACCTGTCCAAGAAACGGGCATACAGGGGAGAAGTCTTCTTCAAGGAAATCCCTGTGTAATAGAAATCCGTTCGGAAGCAGGCGTGTTGGACCTTGGGAAAGTGCAGGAGTGTCCTGTGGATTCCTACGTGAGAAACAATCCTCCCTAGGCTGCTCACGACTTCCGAAAGCCGCAGGATGTCGAGCATATCCTGCACCCGGACGGTGCTCCGTGAGCTCGAAGGCTCCAAGTGAGCGTCTGTCAATCTCTTCAAGAAAAACATTCAAATTATCCCAAATCTGGAAGGAGAGGGGGCTCTCGGTCAATGGCATACTCACTCGAAACTGCAACCGATATTGTCTTCTTTTCACACACACACACACACACACACACACACACACACACACACACACACACACACACACACATATTTGGTGGCAGGGTATAGTATGCAATACCATGATGGTATTACACTCGGTGACATGGTATCAAACAAGGAAAGAATAACCGTACAGTGGAGAGCACAGGTTTCTTGACAATTGCTGGTGTGTGACAGTGTTGTTATAAACAGACACACAAGTCTATCGTATTGTAGTTCGTTGATATTTTATGTTCTTTGTGTCTTAGTATCTTGCGGTACAGACGTAGAGAACTCTCGTGCAATAATTCGGTGCAAATAAAAAAACAGAGTCTGTTGTTTGCCTGTTTCAGTGACTACCAGTAATGGAGTCTTTTTATCCCCTTTGATAATACAGAGGAGCAAAACATCAAAGAATCTTGCTGTCCTCGTATAGTGTCCACAAGCTGCCGAGAGGGGAGAGATGTCATACGAGCTTTAATGTATGTAAAGTGCGTGTGTGAGTGTGTGCTTTGCTTTTGTTACCCTCTTACAAGGGCGGGGGAATTTTATTTGACTTTCTTTGGCTGATTGTACTTTCATAACATTTGCATTTCGGTGACCCCTTTAATAACACTAACAAATTGTGTTTTTGTTCTGATTGCTGCTAGGTAATTTCATTCACCCGATGTAAATCCTATTGTGAATCGAGAAAGTTGCATAAAGAAAATAGTATTTCAGAAAGCTTATAGCTGTGGCTGTTTTAGCACCCAGCTAAGCGTCTCTAGGCGTAAGCTTCTTAAGTAAAAATGGTTTACTAGATTTCACAGTCTGTTAACATGGCTGGTTTCCGGGTAAACTGCCAGCCAATAATGTGTGAAGGAGTTTAAGTAAATCCACTGGTTTACAGTATACGAAAACTCTGAGGATATGTTCCCGAGAACGGAAACTTTATGAACAATAAACCAATAGATACAAATGAAAATAGATATTAATATTTTCTAAAGATCAGAATTGTTGACCAATAGATACCATGACTTCACGAGTACAAGATCGTCTTGGGCTACCGTCACACCATCACGATACGAAAACTGAGGATATATTCCTGAGAACGGAAACTTGAGGAACAATAAACAAATAGATATTAATATCTTTTCTAAAGATCAGAATTGTCGATCAATGTATACCCTAACTTCACGAGAACAAGATCGTCTTGGGCTACCGTCACACCATCACGATTCTCGTCAAATGTTTTGAATTGAAAAAGCTGCACAACGACTTTGCCTACAGTCTAACGGTTCGTCGAACGCGGTTCGACAGACACGTGTTTAAAGTGATTTGTGAACGTGTGAACGGGGTATTTGGGGCTTAATCAACGTGTTCGACAACCAAATACCCCGTTCATACGTTCTTACATCACTTTAAACACGTGTCGGTCGAACCGCGTTCGACGAACCGTTAGAGTATGTGAACCCCCTCAATGTGTCTAATATTCGCATAGATTTAACTCCTCTTAGTTTGTCATTCAGCTTCTCAGTATATGAAATTCCAAAAACAAAAAATTGTAAAAAAAAAGTCGTTTCAATTCAAACGAACTCACTCGAGTCGTGATAGCGTGACCAGGGCTCAAGGAAGTAGCTACATAGGATACGAATCCTTATCTCCAGCAAAGATCCAACCCTTAACTGAATAAAGTCGTCTAGTGGTTATTTTGACCTACACGCACACACACACACCCAACCCCCCGCCCGCGAGCGTTGGAGTAACGACTCACAGAGCAGCTATACTGAAATTATTGTACCCCTGGGCGGGATTCGAACCCAAACCTCCGGAGTGGTAGCTGAGAACTCTACCACTGCGCCGTCGTGTGTGTGTGTGTGTGTGTGTGTGTGTGTGTGTGTGTGTGTGTGTGTGTGTGTGTGTGAAGGAGAAGGAGGAGGAGAAGAAGGAGTAAGAGGAGAAGGAGGAGGAGGAGGAGGAGGAGGAGAAGGAGATGAAGGAGGAGGAGAAGAAGGAGGAGGAGGAGGAGGATGAGGAGGAGGAGGAGAAGGAGCAGCAGAAGTAGGAGGAGAAGAAGGAGGAGGAGGAGGAGGAGGAGGAGAAGGAGGAGGAGAAGGAGAAGAAGGAGTAGAAGGAGAAGGAGAAGGAGGAGAAGGAGGAGAAGGAGAAGGAGTAGAAGGAGGAGAAGGAGGAGGAGAAGGAGGAGAAGGAGGAGGAGAAGGAGGAGAAGGAGAAGGATAAGGAGGAGGAGGAGGAGGAGGAGGAGGAGGGGAGGAGGAGGAGGATAAGGAGGAGGGGAGGAGGAGGAGGAAAAAGGAATAGAAGGAGAAAGAAAAGGAGGAGGAGGAGGAGGAGAAGGAGGAGGAGAAGGAGGAGGAGAAGGAGGAGGAGGAGGAGAAGGAGGAGGAGGAGGAGAAGGAGGAGGAGGAGGAGGAGAAGGAGAAGAAGAAGAAGAAGAAGAAGAAGAAGGAACACAAAGGAAGAACAAACAACAGCAGGCCTACTGGCCCTAACGAGGCTGTTTGTGTTAACTAAACTACACTACAATTAAGGAAACAGGGCAACTAGGCGATAGAAGATGAACTAACACTACTGCTATCACTATCCTATCCAATTAATCCAATTGCGATTAAATGTCTGGTTGTCATATCTTTTATTGCAAAGGATAATATTTCATTTGCGGATTAGATTCCAAGTATTTATCTAAGCGATTTTTAAATGTTGTTATCGTGTTACTTTCAACGACAGTGGAAGGTAACGAGTTCCACACGTTAACAACCCGGTTAAAGAAGAAGTGCTTACTCTCGTTCGTAGAGAATCTTTTGCCAATTACTTTGAAATCGTGGCGTCTTCTTGTATTTGATTGGTCTAATAAGAAGTAATATTTGACATTAATGTTGTCAAAGCCTTTGAACATTTTAAAAACGTCAATTAAATCTCCTCGCATTCTTCTTTTTGAGAGGGAGAATAAGTTTAGATTTTTGGGTCTTTCTTCATACGGCAGATTTCTCAGCCTTGGTATCATTTTGTTAATATCTTTCTGGTAGTATGGGGACCAAATTTGTACACAGTATTCGAGATGGGGACGGACCAAGGAATTATAAAGGTTTAGCAATATTTTTTCTGATTTATTTTTGAAGACTCTTCCGATGAAGCCAACTAATTTGTTTGCTGTTTGCACAACTTCTGAGCAATGTTGACTAGGCTTCAAGTCATTTGATATTAAAACTCCTAGATCTTTTTTTTTAGTTACTGAATCCAGTATTTCGCCGTTCATTTGGTATTGCATGTGATCGTTATTTCCTCCAATGTGCATGACTTTACATTTGTTAACGTTAAATTTCATTTGGTGGTTAAATTTCTTTGGTGGTTGTTACTTTACCGGCAAGTTTTGTGTCATCAGCAAATTTTGATACTTTGCAGAGGCAGGCCGTCATTTAGATCATTTATATATATTAAGAACAAGACGGGTCCCAAAACTGATCCTTGCGGTACGCCACTTTTAACGTCGAGCCAGCTAGATGATACCCCGTTAATTACAACCCTCTGTTTTCGCTCTGAGAGCCAATCTTTGATCCAGTTGTGGATATTGCCAGAAATACTAAGCATTTTTAATTTGTCGAGCTATCGTTTTTGGGGGAATTTATCGAATGCCTTCTGAAAATCTAGATAGATTATATCAACAGATCTACATTCCTCGTATTTGTTAAAGACGTCGTGAAAGAAGTCAAGGAGATTAGTTAGACATGAGCGTTTGCTACGGAAGCCATGTTGCGAATCTTTCATAATCTTATTTTCTTCTAAAAACAAATTACTACACTGTCACGGATAATTGTCTCTAGCAGTTTGTACACAATCGAAGTCAGGCTAATCGGTCTGTAGTTGCCTGGTTGTGATTTGTCCCCTTTCATGAATATTGGTGTTACATTAGCACGATTCCAATCTGATGGGACTTTACCGAGTGCTAATGATTTGTTGAAGAGGATGCACAAGGGTTTACTGATTTGATTTTTGACTTCTCGCAGAATTCTAGGTGGAATTTGGTCAGGTCCCGGGACTTTATTTATTTTGAGCTTATCAATCACTTGTACGACATCCCTTTCTGTAATTATGAGTTGATTTAAAACGTTTTGGGACATTTTATGTTCTGGTGGCTGATACACTAAGTAATCTTCGTCTGTGAAGACGGATGCAAAAAAATTGTTAAGAATTGAGGCCATCTCATTTTCATCATTCGTATGTTTTCCTTCATCGTTATGTAATGGTCCAATGCCGCAGGTAAGCGTTTTCTTCTTATTCGCATAACTATAGAATTCTTTAGGGTTCGATTTGCTTGCCTCCGCAATATACTCTCCAAGATTGTTCATACTACGCTTTATCAGTGTTTTGGTTTCGCGGCAAATTCTGTCTAGTGTTAGTTTATCGTCTTGGCTTTTATTTGTTAAATACTTTTTGTATGCACGCTTTTTACGAGAGAGGTTGTTACTAATTTACCTATTTCACCACTTTGGTTTATTTGTTGCCGGACGTCTCTCACGATAGGGAACACAGAGATTTACAGCATTGTTTTGTTCCGTGGTAAATTTTTCCCACGCTTTATCAATATCAATCTCGTTCGAAGTTTTGCTCCAGTCTGAGTTTTCTAGTAATGATCGGAGTCTATTGAAGAGGAGCAGGAGGAGGAGGAGGAGGGAGGAGGAGGAGGAGGAGGAGGAGGAGGAGGAGGAGAAGAAGGAGAAGAAGGAGGAGGAGAAGAAAAAGATGGATGAGGAGAACAAGGAGGAGGAGAGCGAGGTGGATAAGGTGGAGGAGGAAGAGGAGGAGGAGGAGGAGGAGAAAAAGAAGGAGGAGAATAAAAAGAAGAAGTATAAGAAAAAGAAGAAGAAGAAGAAGAAGGAGAAGAAGAAGAGGATGAGGAGGAGGAGGAGGAGGAGGTGGAGGAGGAGGAAGGTATGTCAGGAGCTCCGTAAGCTATTAGAGTGGCCACCGCCGCTCTAATAGCTATATTCTCTCTATTCCACTGCCCCTCCCCCCTCCATGCTCCCCTAGCAAGATAAACCATCCCACTTTATCTCTGTAAGGGGTGTCTTCCATAAACACCCGCCATATGGACTTAAACAACGCCGTGCGAGTGACGTTACAACCCCCCCCCCCACAACCACACAAAAAAATATAATAAATATAAAAATATAATAAAACCCAGGATACATTTGTCAACAACATAAATCAAAGTGAAAGATTGTACAAATTTAGACAATTTTATCATTAACGCCCGTATTTTTTAAAACATTTCGCCAGTTCTGGCAAACGATCTCTATTGTTTAAAAATAAGATTTATACCTGATTATCTAATTCTGATTATCTTACTGGCTTATCTGTCAGTATCTTTTTGATAAGTGTACCCAATGATGATATGGTTTAACGTCACAAACTCCCCCCTAACGGGAGGCTAGGGCGGTGCCCCTCACAGAGGACTTTGTAACGTGGAATTGAATAAACCATGCCCTTGATTCAACTTTGCCGGTGGCAGGGTTCGAACCGCCATCCCTTCGACCTAGGCCTCAAGCAACCATGCAGTAAGCGCTGAAACTATCAGTTGTTTTAACAAGCGATTAGACAACTTTATGAATGGGGATGACTGGTGGTGATGGATACGGAGCTGCCTAGTGTAGGCCATATGGTCTCTTGCAATCTCCTTCATTCTTATGTTCTTAACCCGTTAAGCCAGCGAGTTCCCAATGAGGTTAGAATAATTCAACTTTCTAATTGTAGAAATTGTTCGTCAAGATTGGCGAAAGGTTTTATAAATGCGGCACTTACATTGTGATGACCCAAATACCCGTTGGCCACAAACAGAAAATGTAGCTCACGTAGAGAGATTTCCTGGCAAGCGTTCCATAGTTCCTTCACCTTACCACCCAGTTTTTGTATGTGTTCGCTTATTTCTTCTGTTTATTTACCTTGAATGTGTCTGAATAGACGAAATCGCTCTATCTGTCATCCATCATTTTTCTTTATGGTTTTCTACATATTCAGAATCACGCTCCTGCAATTTTTCCTGCATATATATATATATATATATATATATATAATATATATATATATATACATATATATATAATATATGTGTGTGTGTGTGTGTGTGTGTGTGTGTGTGTGTGTGTGTGTGTGTGTGTGTGTGTGTGTGTGTGTGTGTGTGTGTAAAGGAAGACAATCTCGGCTGAAGACTCGAGTGAGTATGCCATTCACCGAGAGCCCCCTCTCCTTCCACATTTGGGATAATTTTAATGTTTTCCATTGAGAGATTGACAGACGCTCACTTGGAGCCTTCGAGCTCCCGGAGCACCGTCCGGGTGCAGGACGTTCTGGAAATCTTCCGGCTCTCGGGAGCCGTGAGCGGCCTGGGGAGAATCGTTTCTCATGTAGGAATCCACAGGACACTCCTGCACTTTCCCAAGGTCCAACACGCCTACTTCAGAACTGACTTCTATTACACAGGGATTTCCTTAAAGAAGAGTTCTCCCCTGTATGCTCGTTTTATCGACAGGTTCGACTTCCATCCCGGGATGGCGCATTCCATGAGGAAGTCCCGGGACAAAACGCTGAGTGACGACCAGCTTGAGACCCTTGTTTGGCTTCGGGAGACGTACGAGCTGAGCCCAGATTCGGCCAGCACCATCAGCGTTGTGTACGGCGCTTACGAAAGGTTCTGCCGGAAATTTGGTGTCAAGGCAGTTCCTCCTCGAAGTCTGGTTAACTTCGTTAGGCACCTCGCCTTCCCCGTCCCCGTGACCGTCTCCTGCCGCGACGGTGTCTTCGTCTTTGTTGGACTTCGGGAGCGCCTCGGGTGTTCGGTGGTGCCATCAACCTCTTCTGCCTCTCGCATCGCTCGAACTCCCGCTAAGAAGAGAGAACTGGAGTTCGGGAAGTGGTGCAGAGAGAGAGGCCCCAAACGTCTCCGTCGTCGGGAAGACGGGAGCTACTACTCGAAGATACAGCTCGTATGGGAAAGAGTCTATCAGGAGACAGCGCGAAGACGCTCATATTGAAGAAAAAGAGCCAATTGAATTGAAATCTTATGAACTTCGGACACTGAAGAGGTCGAGAATATCGTTCGTGGTCATTATTCCCTTCTGTTAGTCCTGTGCCCTACTAGAGGCTTACATGCCCTTTATTTGGCCCTTTGGCTCACGAGGGTTTTCCCTCAGCTGAATAAAATTGTCTGGCGGCAGACATAATGAAACCTTCATGTCGACATTTGGCAATGAGAGGATCAGGGTTCCTGTAAGAAATAACTCATTCAGTCTCAATCTTTTGTGAATCACCTTGGTCTTTGATAACGTGCTGGTCTGGTGTTCGACAGCTACAACCCCTTCGGATGAAAGCCTCAGAGTTCGCAAGGTCGTCTTCCTCTTCTTCCTCTTCTTCTTCCTCTTCTCCTCCTTCCTTTTCTTCTTCTTCGTTTTCCTTTTCTTCTTCTTCCTTTTCTTCTTCTTCTTCTTCCTTTTCTTCTTCCTCTTCTTCTTCTTCTTCTTCCTCTTCTTCTACTTCTTTTTTCTCTTCTTTTTCTTCTTCTTCATTTTCATTTTCATCTTTTTCATTTTATCTTCATTTTTTCATCTTCATCTTCGTCATCGTTTTCATCTTCTTCATCATCTTTCTCTTCTTCACTTTCATCTACTTTATTTGTTTCATCTTCTTTATCTACATTTTGTTCATCTTCTTCATATTCATCCTCTTTAACTTCATCTTCAACTTCCTGTTAATTCTGTTAATTCCTCTTCTTCTCCCTCTTCATCGTCTTGTGTGATGAATTCACCGGATACCGTTTATAAACAATAATCCACCCAAAAAACGGGGTCTCTCCCTCATCGGAATAAAATTGTCTGGAAACACTGTTGTAGCGAGAAAGATAGTTGAGATAACTTTGAACTTCTTCGGTACCAGGAATGACCTCAACGAAATAACGCAGCTTTCCAACAACCACAACAGAATCTATATAGCATACTAATGGATCGACTCCATTTGGTACTATCTTAGGTCGAATACGATCGTCTGGCAAGAACCTGAAATAAATCTTGATATGACGTCATCATTGGGAAGGTATTAGTGTGGAAGGACTGTCCATCAGAGCTGGGAAGGTTCCTGGGTGCGTTCCTAGGTGCGTTCCTCGGTGCGTTCCGCTTTAGTTTGGCCGCGGTTAGGTGCTCCCAAACTATCAAAGCTTAAGAGACAGGTTCATACAGAAGTAAAAGTCCGGTAGGCTACACAATACCAAATAAGTACTTCGTAGGCCACATCCAAAAGGTAAGCTACATACTGTAGCGGCACCTACATTGCTTTAATAATTTGTGAGCGATAATAGCGGCCAAACTAAAGCGGATCGTACCGAGGAACGCATATAGGAACGCAAAGAAGAACGCACCCAGCTCTGCTGTCCATGACTCCTATGGTTTTCGTCTCGTCCATTCGAAGCTTGTGTTGTCTTGGCACATTTCAATTCTTTCTTCCTCTCTTATGTTTCACATTTCAGCCCCATACAATGCTATGGGCACAATCATCCCTTCATACAATCTCCTCTTAGTCTCCATTCCCAAGTGTCTATTTCTCATTACACTTTTTAATCCACCAAGGCATTTACTTTGTTTCTCTCAATCTACATTCTACCTCCACCTCCACTCCTCCTTTTCCCGCTACAGTCACCTCCAAGTGTCTAAAACTACCCTCTTCCTCCAGTTTTTATTAATACTCATATATATATATATATATATATATATATATATATATATATATATGTGTGTGTGTGTGTGTGTGTGTGTGTGTGTGTGTGTGTGTGTGTGTGTGTGTGTGTGTGTGTGTAACTGTTCCTGCTTCCTTCCCAATACCTGTTGATTACCATTTGGTCTGGCTTTCTAAGTACTTAGGGTAAGGGTGATGGCCCCGCTTACGGCTGAATGTACTTTGGCTTATTTATTTAATTTTTTATTTTATTTTAGTTTTTTTGTTTTTTATCTTTTTATTTTTGGGGGCGTTTCTATCTACCTCCGCGATAAGCGTGTACCACCACGTGTTTGTAAAAAAAAAAAAAATGTCAGTCATTTCCCTTTGACTTTATGCAAACCTGGTTTTCATTTAAACTTTTTCATCAGGTTTTATACTTTTTTTATTTTCGAATTTTTACTTTTTATTTGAAAAGTTATGGCTGGTTCTGGTCTGCTCAGCGCCAAATATTTTGGGAACCATCAGATGCATAGCATTGACCAAAAACAAATTTCCCGCCGCTGCGTGTGAGCTTTCCGTGATATTTTTTCCTCACACGAATTCCGAGCAATACAGATATACGGGACTGCATACATATGTACGAGTATATAAGGTGAACCATTTTAACCTCTCTTACTGGCTTTTAACTCCATGTGTTGTTGCTGTTTTTCCCACAACGATAACGCTGAGTTTGATAAATGTCTGTAAACCTTTCTTAGTAACTGATCCTAATATTCATAGGAACTCTATTATATTCCCTAATGTCAGAACAGAGCAAATTCTTTTGTAATATAAAATTCTGCAGGCAAGATACACACATACGCACACACACACACTCGCACACACACACACACACACTACACACAAACATACACACACACACATACACAGACATATATGTATATATATATATATATATATATATATATATATATTGTAACGTAATATTAGATATTACGTCATATGTGTAATTATGTTATAGAATTGTGTTCCTTTGTATTACATAACTATGTTCATATTTCTTGTCTATGTATGTATTATAACAATGTTAAGCAGTAACGCCCGTCCACTATATGTAATCTTGCCTACGTGCAGAGAGGTGCGCACTCTTGTAGAACAAACAGACAAGCGAAATCCTGAATAGTTCGGAGCGCACAGATTTGACAGTTACTAAATAAATAGATTGTTCAAGCGAGTCGAGGGTCCTAAAACTACCCATGTTGACGTGTTAACTTACCCTCCTCCCCTCCTTTCACTCACTCGCACACTCACCCGGAAGTATTCAGTTTCCGGTCCAATGGTATATAAGCGGTTGAAACCGCTCATTCCTTGTCATATTCCCACATATTGATCTCTTGATAAAAACTAGAAGGTTTAGATTCATGAGACGATTGGTGTGAAGTGATCACCCTTTTTGCCTACATTACGTGTCTGATATACATTGCATTACTTTACTTATATTTGTACTTATTACTTATTTTGATGCATGTTCCTGATCTCTTTGTACTTAGATAGTACCATATTGTATACTTATCTTGTGTTTCTTATTTGAACGATAATTTCCATATTCTCGTAATCATGTAACGGTCCCATTGACCCTACTGCCCATTCTCTTTTGTGTTGATTGCCTGTAAATATTTTCCATTAATAATTTCGTTTACTAGTTTTATCGCTAGTTTAATATTCCTTACCTGGAATCTTCTTTGTTACCTTTACTTCTAGTCTTACGAATTATCTAGGCCCTGACCAGATAGTTCAGTCCTACAGTGGCTTCTAGAAGTGCGCTGGTTCTTAAGCACTTAGACGTTATACGTAACGTATCTTCACATACCAGCAGCCCGTAACAAAGTGGCGACCCTTGCCAAGGATATTGGATCAGGTATTTAACACATTCTTATAGAGATGGATGATATAGTTCAAGAATTCGTTCAAAATCCCAAGGTAAGTTTCTTAAAGAAACAAACTAAAGACACTTTGATAGAAATAGGCAAGCACTTTGGAGTAGACATTGATACAAGTTTGCGAAAGAAAAAAATACTTCAGGAACTCGTTGAAAATCTGATCGAAGATGAGATCTTATCTCCAGAAGAGATTACAGCTATACAAATTCCTTCAAATAGGTTAGAAATAGAGGCACGACTAACCGAACTTAAGATTAAGGAGATTGAATTAAAGGTCAGGAGAGTAGAAATTGAGGAGGAAGCTAAACTGAAACAAATGCAAATTGAGGCAGAATTTAAAGCTAAAGAGGAGGAAACTAAACTGAAACAAATGCAAATTGAGGAAGAATTTAGAGCTAGAGAAGAGGAAGCTAAGGTGAAACAAGTAGCTAAAGAGGAGGAAACTAAACTGAAACAAATGCAAATTGAGGCAGAATTTAGAGCTAGAGAAGAGGAAGCTAAGGTGAAACAAGTAGCTAAAGAGGAGGAAACTAAACTGAAACAAATGCAAATTGAGGCAGAATTTAAAGCTAGAGAAGAGGAAACTAAAATCAAATTGGCAGAATTTAAAGCTAGAGAAGAGGAAGCTAAAGTGAAACAAGTAGAGTTAGAATTAAAGAAGACAGAAGTAGAAGCTAGGATTGTTGATAGACAACCCGTAGTTCAGGAAGGTCATATAGATATTTCCAAGTATGTAAAACTTCTACCCCAATTTTCAGAAGGAGAGCCAGAAATTTTCTTTCTTCAGTGGGAAAAATTGGCGCAACAATTACAAATCCCTAAAGAAAATTGGCCATTAATCATTCAAACACAATTTAAGGGTAAGGCTCAGCAAATTTATACTTCTCTTTCAGAAGCAGAAAGCGAGTATGATAATATGAAAGCTTGTATTTTAAAAGCTTATGAACTAATACCAGAGGCCTATAGACAGAAATTCCGTAATTATAGGAAGACACCTCGGTTAACATACGTAGAATATGCGGCTCAACAAGAGAGGTTATTCAATAGGTGGTGTTTGGCTAGTGAAACGGACACCTTAGATAGACTTAAACAGTTGATTTTGTTGGAGCAGTTTAAGAATACCTTAGAGACAGATCTTAGGATTTTTATAGATGATCATGTTCCCGAAACTTTAACTAAAGCTGCTGTATTGGCTGATGAGTTCACACTAAATCATAAACCTAAGTCAAGACAAATAGAATCCCAAAAGTCAAAGTCACATATTCCAGATTCAACCAAATACTCTGATCCTTGGTCCCCAAAGAAACACTTTGAAAATCAGTCTAGCCCATCACATTTCAGTTACAGGTCTGATTTCAATAAATATCCTCCAAACCAACCTTGGCAAAGAATGGAAAGGTTTAAGACTAATCCCCCTGTAACTTGTTCATATTGTAAACAGGTTGGCCATCACATTTCTAATTGCAGAAAGAGACTGACACCCTCATTCTCCAATAAGACACCAACTCTTGTAAGTAATATAAAATCAGACGATTCAAAATCCTCTATTCAGGATACACTACCAAAGAAGCCGGTATTGTCAAGTAATGTAGAACCCCCCTCATCAGATCATGATCCTTGTTTCAAACCATTTGTATCTTCAGGAACTATATCTCATAGTAGTAGTTCACAACAATATCCTATTTCCATACTCCGAGACACAGGAGCAAAGCAAAGTCTGATTTTAAATTCTGTCTTGCAGAATCTGGGTGAGTCATATACAGGTTATGATATATTGATAGAAGGAGTTGGAGGAATTATAAAATGTCCATTACATAATGTTTTCTTGCGGTCTGATTTAACAACCGGAATGGTTAAAGTAGCAGTAGTAGACTCTCTTCCCATAGTAGGAATATCCTTATTGTTGGCCAATGACATCGCTGGAAGCAAAGTCATTTCTCCCTTAATAACAAATAACCCTAAGACCTCAGTAGAACCTTCAGATAACTTACAGTTGTTTCCCGCTTGTGCTGTAACCAGATCTCAGTACAAGAAATCTGAAGAGGAGACCTATAATTTAGAATCCCTATTCTCCCAAACTGACCCATCTTCTTCTTCACCAGTTTCTCTATCTAGAGCAGAATTAATCAAAGAACAGAAGTCAGATCATTCTCTTAAAAATTTGTACGAGATTGTTTCTTCTCCAGAAGAAGTTGAAAATATGTCACGAGGTTTCTATATAGAAAACGGAGTCCTAATGCGAAAATGGAGAGCATCCACCGCAACCGCTGACCAGCCATGGCAAGTAAGGAATCAAATAGTCCTCCCTCTTGGTTTCAGGAATAATGTTCTAAGATTGGCTCATGATACTCCCTTAGCAGGTCACTTAGGGGTAAGAAAGACCTTGTTCAACATAACCCAACATTTCCATTGGCCCACGGTTGTCAAAGATGTTGCCCAATATTGTAAAACATGTCATACATGTCAACTTGTAGGTAAGCCCAACCAGAAAATTGTAGAAGCTCCACTCCATCCCATTCCTGTAATGGAAGAGTCATTTAAAAAAGTTCTTATTGATTGTGTAGGACCTTTACCTCCTTCAAGTAAAGGAAATCAGTACATTCTCACAATCATGTGTATGAACACTCGTTTTCCAGAAGCCATTCCTTTGAAAAATATTAAAGCTCAAAACATAATCAGAGAAATGTTGAAATATTTCACTATGGTAGGATTTCCTAAGAACATTCAAAGTGATCAAGGAAGTAATTTTCTTTCCAACAAGTTTAGAGAAACTCTTGTAACACTAGGTATAAATCATGTAACTTCCTCCGCCTATCATCCTCAATCACAAGGTGCTCTAGAGCGCTTTCACCAAACGCTCAAGACAATGTTAAGAATCTTCTGTGCTGAGAACACTCGAAATTGGGAAGACGGACTCCCCTTTTTGTTGTTCGCCACCCGAACAACAATTCAAGAAAGCCTTGGATTCAGCCCGTCAGAATTAGTCTTCGGTCATGAAGTCCGTGGTCCCCTAAAGATACTTCATGAACAATGGATGAAAGAAGAACCACCTGTTCCTTCTTTGAAATACGTGTCCCAGGTCACCGAGAAGTTGTTAGAAGCTTGGAAGTTGGCAAGAGAGAACTTGACGAATGCTCAACGAGTAATGAAAGGTCGGTCTGATAAAAATTCTAAACTTAGAACTTTCTCTCCAGGAGATCAAGTGTTACTTCATCTTCCCATACCAGGAGATCCATTGCAGGCTAAATACAAAGGACCCTATGAAGTCTTGTCCAGAGCCAGTGATCTCAACTACATAATCAAAACTCCAGACAGAAGAAAGAGTTCCCGTCTCTGTCACATAAATACCTTAAAACCTTATCGTTCCAGAGATCCAATTCCAGCTTGCAGCTTTACCACAATAAAATCGGAAGAGCCTCCTGATAACCTGCCTAATCCTCCTGAGATTCCCTTGGAAAACTCTCAGATACTACAAAATCATCAGATAAAAGTAGGACACTTATCTGAGAAACAAGATGTAGCAGAACCATTGAATGACCTGTTGAGAAAAGACCACAACTTCGTGTGGACGCCTACCTGTGAGACGGCCTTCAAAAACCTGAAGTCCCTTCTCACTAACGCACCAGTTCTAAGGGCACCCGACTTCCAACGACCCTTTCTTCTGCAAGTCGACGCCAACGACACCTGTATCGGTGCCGCCCTCTTGCAAGAACACAATGAAGTTCTTCACGCTATCGCCTACTACAGCAAGAAGCTGTCCCCTGCGCAGAAGAACTACTCCGTACTTCTAGAACGTAGCTTTTCAACAGAAAGTGAAAAGCTTTCCCAAACGGTGGAGGTGTAACGTAATATTAGATATTACGTCATATGTGTAATTATGTTATAGAATTGTGTTCCTTTGTATTACATAACTATGTTCATATTTCTTGTCTATGTATGTATTATAACAATGTTAAGCAGTAACGCCCGTCCACTATATGTAATCTTGCCTACGTGCAGAGAGGTGCGCACTCTTGTAGAACAAACAGACAAGCGAAATCCTGAATAGTTCGGAGCGCACAGATTTGACAGTTACTAAATAAATAGATTGTTCAAGCGAGTCGAGGGTCCTAAAACTACCCATGTTGACGTGTTAACTTACCCTCCTCCCCTCCTTTCACTCACTCGCACACTCACCCGGAAGTATTCAGTTTCCGGTCCAATGGTATATAAGCGGTTGAAACCGCTCATTCCTTGTCATATTCCCACATATTGATCTCTTGATAAAAACTAGAAGGTTTAGATTCATGAGACGATTGGTGTGAAGTGATCACCCTTTTTGCCTACATTACGTGTCTGATATACATTGCATTACTTTACTTATATTTGTACTTATTACTTATTTTGATGCATGTTCCTGATCTCTTTGTACTTAGATAGTACCATATTGTATACTTATCTTGTGTTTCTTATTTGAACGATAATTTCCATATTCTCGTAATCATGTAACGGTCCCATTGACCCTACTGCCCATTCTCTTTTGTGTTGATTGCCTGTAAATATTTTCCATTAATAATTTCGTTTACTAGTTTTATCGCTAGTTTAATATTCCTTTCCTGGAATCTTCTTTGTTACCTTTACTTCTAGTCTTACGAATTATCTAGGCCCTGACCAGATAGTTCAGTCCTACAGTGGCTTCTAGAAGTGCGCTGGTTCTTAAGCACTTAGACGTTATACGTAACGTATCTTCACATACCAGCCGCCCGTAACAATATATAAAAGTATTAATAGAAACTGGAGGAAGAGGGATTTAGACACCTGGAGGTGAATGTAGAGGGAAAGGGAGGAGTGGAGGCGGAGGTAGAATGTAGATTGAGAGAAACAAATGCCTTGGTGGATTAAAAGTGTAATGAGAAATAGACACTTGGGAATGGATGCTAAAAGGAGGACTGGAAAAAGTACAACGGCGAGCCACAAAACTGATTCCATATATCAAAAATAAATCATACGAAAATCAACTAAAACACATGAATCTGTTTTCCTTAAAAAGAGCGTAGACTCAGAGATGACTTGATACAGGTCTTTAAGATTTTAAAGGGAATTGACAACATCAAAAGTAACAAAATTTTCACATTGAATGAGAATCAGATAAGAAACAATGGTCTCAAACTGTCCGGAAATAGATTCAATTTGGAAATAGGTAGAAACAACTTTGCCAACCGTGTAGTAGTTAATGAATGGAATAAACGTCCTGCACAGGTAGTGCAATGTAGTTCAGTTCGAAGTTTTAAGAATCATTTAGATAAATACCTAAGTAAGATGCTGTAATGATTATAATTTATCTTATATTATTTGTTTTTGTTTTGTTATCTTTTGTCTGTCTGATTTCATTTATTATTAGTTATATGTCAATTTATTATTATTTACTATTTACCTGTTTGTTTATTATTTGACTATACCTATGCACTTATGTTTTTCATTTGTTATTTACATTATTATAGTTTTTATTTATTATTTTATTATTAATATGATTTTTTTTCCGCATCCGACCTAGATATGGATCAAAAGGTCTCCTATCGGCATGCTCCGCCTTTGTAATCCTTTGTAATCCTTTGTATGAAGGGATGATTGTGCCCATAGCATTGTATGGGGCTGAAATGTGAAACATAAGAGAGGAAGAAAGAATTGAAATGTGCCAAGACAACACAAGCTTCGAATGGACGAGACGAAAACCATAGGAGTCATGGACAGCAGAGCTGGGTGCCTTCTTTTTTGCGTTCTTATATGCGTTCCTTGATGCGTTCTGCTTTAGTTTGGCCGCTATTAGCGCTCCCAAACTATTAAATCAATATAGGTGCCGGTATAGTATGTGGCCTACCGTATTTTAGATGTGGCCAACGAAATTTTTCTTTGGTATAGTATATGGCCTACCGGATTTTTATTTAGGCATGAACCTGTCTCTTAAGCTTTAATAGTTTGGGAGCGCTAACCGCGGGCAAACTAAAGCGGAACGCACCGAGGAGCGCACCGAGGAACGCTCCCAGCTCTGATGGACAGTCCTCCCACACTAATACCTTCCCAATGATGACGTCATATAAAGATTTATTTCAGGTTATTACCAGACGATCGTATTCGACCTAAGGCAGCACCAAATGGAGTCGATCCTTTAGTATGCTATATAGATTCTGTTGTGGTTGTTGGAAGGCTGCGTTATTTAGTTGAGGTAATTCCTGGTACTGAAGAAGTTCAAAGTTATCTCAACTATCTTTCTCGCTACAACAATGTTTCCAAACAATTTTATTCCGATGAGGGAGAGACCCCGTTTTTTTGGGCGGATTATTGTTAATCAACGGTATTGGGCGTATTCATCACACAAGACGATGAAGAGGAAGAAGAGGAATTAACTGGAAGATGAATATGAAGAGAGGATGAATATGAAGAAGAAAATGAAGATAAAGGAGATGAAGGTGAGGAAGAGAAAGATAATGAAGATGAAAACGATGACGAAGATGAAGATGAAAAATGAGGATAAAATGAAGAAGATAAAAATGAAGATGAAAATGAAGATGACGAAGATGTAGCACATGAAGAAAATGAGGAAGATGATGATGAAGAAGAAGAGGAAAAAGAGAAAGAGGAAGAAGAAGAAGAACAAGAGGAGGAGGAAGAAGAGAAAGAAGAAAAGGAAGAAGAGGAAGAAGAAGACGAAGAAGAAAAAGAAGAAGAACAAGAAGAAGAGGACGACGACGACGACGACCTTGCGAACTCTGAGGCTTTCATCCGAAGAGGTTGTAGCTGTCGATCACCAGACCAGCACGTTATCCAAGACCAAGGTGATTTACAACAGAATGAGACTGAATGAGTTATTTCTTACAGGAACCCTCCTCTCATTGCCAAGGTCGACACGAAGGTTTCATTATGTCTGCCGCTAGGCAATTTTATTCAGCTGAGGGAAAGCCCTCCTAGGCCAAATGACCAAATAAAGGGCGTGGGAGCCTCTAATAGGGCAAGGGACTAATAGAAGGGCATAATAGTCATGAGCGATATTCTTGGCCTCTTCAGTGTCCGAAGTTCATAAGATTTCAATTCAATTGGCTCTTTTTGTTCAATATGAGCGTCTTTGCGCTGTCTCTGAAGGACTGTTTCCCATACGAGCTGTACCTTCGAGTAGAAGCCTCTAGTAGGGCAAAGAACTAATAGAAGGGCATAATAAACATGAGCGATATTCTTGGCCTCTTCAGTGTCCGAAGTTCAAAAGATTTCAATTCAACTTGCCTCCTTTTGTTCAATATGAGCGTCTTCGCGCTCTCTCCTGATGGACTCTCTCCCATACAAGCTGTATCTTCGAGTAGTAGCTCCCGTCTTCCCGACGACGGAGACGTTTGGGGCCTCTCTCTCTGCACCACTTCCCGAACTCCAGTTCTCTCTTCTTAGCGGGAGTTCGAGAGGTGCGAGAGGCACAAGAGGTTGATGGCACCACCGAACACCCGAGCCGCTCTCCAAGTCCTACGAAGACGAACACGCCGTTGCGGAGCGAGACGTTTACGGGGATGGGGAAAGCAATGTGCCTTACGAAGTTTGCCAGACTTCGATGAGGAACTGCCGGGACGCCAAATTCGCAGCAGAACCTTTCGTAGGCGCCGTAGACGACGCTGATGATGCTGGCCGAATCCTGGCTCAGCTCATACGTCTCCCGAAGCCAAGCAAGGGTCTCAAGCTGGTCGTCATTGAGAGTTTTGTCCCGGGACTTCCTCATGGAATGCACCATCCCGGGATGGAGGCCAAACCTGTCGTGGAAATGGACAAACAGGGGAGAGGTCTCCTTCAACGCAATCCCTGTGTAATAGAAATCCGTTCGGAAGCAGGCGTGTTGGACCTTGGGAAAGTGCAGGAGTGTCCTGTGGATTCCTACGTGAGAAACAATCCTCCCTAGGCCATTTACGGCTTCGGAGAGCCGGAGGATGTCCAGCATGTCCTGCACCCGCACGGTGCTCCGTGAGCTGGCAGGCTCGAAGTGGGCGTCGGCGAAACTCTCCAAGGAAAACATCAAACTCACTCCCAATCTGGAAGGAGAGGGGGCTGTCGGTGAATGGCAAACTCACTCGAGTCTGCAGCCAAAATTACCTCTTTTTACACACACACAGAAACAGACACACACACACACACACACATACACACACACACATACACACACACACACACAAACACGCACACACACACACACACACACACACACACACATTTGGTGGCAGGGTATAGTATGCAATACCAAGATGGTTTTACACTCAGTGACATGGTATCAAACAAGGAAGTAATAACCGTACAGTGGAGAGCACAAGTTTCTTGACAATTGCTGGTGTGTGACAGTGTTGTTATAAACAGACACAGAAGTGTGTGTGTGTGTGTGTGTGTGTGTGTGTGTGTGTGTGTGTGTGTGTGTGTGTGCATGTTGCACAGCTTCACTTGATTTCATCACTCCGTTTATTACCTATTGAGCTATTTTCTTTTTCATAATGTTTCATATTCTATCCTTTATTTTTTCGTGACACACCTCTTTCTTACTGTTAACCTTCTTTAAAACCAAATTCCTCATGAGAAATATTCTTCATGATTTCAGTCCCGTACAACTCTTTGAGGAAGCTCGCTGGCTGAGCGGGTTAGGGCGTCGTTACTTGCGGCGAAGGTCGAGGGGATGGCGGTTCGAGTCCTGCCACCGGCTAAGTTGAACCAAGGGTATGGTTCGTTAAATTCCACGTTACAAAGTCCTCTGTGAGGGGCACCGTACTAGCCTTCCGACAAGGGGGAGTTTGTGACGTTAAAGCAAATCATCATCACAACTCTTTCTCCAATATTTGTTTCCTTTCCTAAGCATTGTCCTTTCGCTACCTTATGATTAATTTCTACTTCTTCGTTTGCTGATTCACCTTGGTCTTTTGGATCACGTGTTGGACTCGTGATTGACAGCTGTTTCCCTCCCGGAAGAGACCTTAGAGCTCGTATGACCAATCTATGGGTAATGCTGTGACCTTATACGCACACACACGACTCGAAGCACAGCTATACTGAAATTATTTCAGCCCTGGGCAGGATTCGAGCTCGGACCGCCGTAGTGACAGTCGGGGACTCTACCAACCGCGCCACCGAGTCGTGTACCAATTGGATGCCTGCTGATCTCACATACACTTATTTATAGGTTCGAGTCCCATACTTATCTCCAATATCCATCAGTGACTGTTACCTGAACCGACAATATCTGAAGCACATTGGGCAAAGGTGGTAGCTTCGGCCGTAGTACAAGCTCATCATCATCATCTTCGTTTGAATTCACTTTTTCGCCATCTCCTAAGATAATCCTTATATTCAACCTTTGCTTTCTTCCTCCTTATTTTCTTTCTTTTTTTTCCCCTCTCCTCCTTTCTCTCCACTTTCGTTTTCCTCTTCTCCTTTTTTCCATCGTTTTTCTCCTCACTCTCCTCAAGTCCGCCCTTCCAGGCTTCCATAGAGTTCTCCCTTCCAGACTTCCTTCGAGTTCTCCTTTCCAGTCTTCCTTCACGTCCTCCCTTCCAGGCTCCCTTCAAGTCCTCCCTTCCAGGTCATTCATATCTTTTCGTTACTCGCTCAGCACCTCACTATTCTCACATGTCATTATCCCCTTTCTTTCACCGTCTCTTCACAGTTTATTTGTCTGTTTACTTATTTACTTTTGCGAAGTTCGAGCTCCCTCCAGGAAGTTTTTGAAGAAGAGGAAGAGGAAGAGGAAGAGGAGGAAGAAGAAGAAAAGGAAGAAAAGGAAGAGGAGGAGGAGGAGGAGAAGGGGAAATAGGAGAAGGAAGAGGAGGAGGAGGAAAAAGAGGAAGAAGAGGAGAGGGAAGAAAAGGAGAAGGAAAAAGAGGAGGAAGAAGAGGAGGAAGAACAAGAAGAGGAAGAAGAGGAGAAGGAAAAAGACAAGGAAAAAGAGAAGAAGGAAGAAGGGGAGGAAGAAGAAGAAGAAGAAGAAGAAGAAGAAGAAGAGGAGGAGGAGGGGGAGGAAGAGGAGGAGGTTGAGGAGGAGGAGGAGGAGGAAGAGGAAGAGGAGGAGAAGAGGAGGAGGAGGTATGTCAGGAGCTCCGTAAGCTATTAGAGTGGCCACCGCCGCTCTAATAGCTATATTCTCTCTATTCCACTGTCCCCCAGCCCCTCCATGCTCCTCTGACAAGATAAACCATCCCACATCATCTCTGCCAGGGGTGTCTTCCCTAAACACCCGCCATACGGGCTTAAACAACGCCGTGCGAGTGACGTACTAACCCCCACCCCCACCCCATCACCCCCCTCGCACCCCCTCACCCCACAAAAAAAAAAAAAAAAAAAAAAAATCCTTCGGCGTCTCAAACGCCTCCATCCGAAGAAAAAATTCTCCCTTCAGGACCCGATACGTTTTCTCTCTCCTGAAGCTTCACACAACTATGAATTCAGCTTCAGGAGGATGTGCTGTCGGAGGAGACGATGCATAAGGAAAAGGAGAAGAAAAAAGAGGGAAATGGCCAAGATGAAATTGTATAGTTTATGAATAGAAATTAGTCTTCTTCATTCTTAATGAAAATCCTTCTCTGCCTTTATTTTCTGTAGTTTCTCTTTTCTATTTCCATTCTCCAAATCTTCACCATCTCTCCTAATATTATTTTTCTAACAAATGTTATGGGAAATAATCCCATCTTTTCCCCTTTCTTTTTAGCCAACATCGAAAATCCCACTACTCGAACAGAAATACAATAAAACCCAGGATACATTTGTCAACAACATAAATCAAAGTGAAGGATTGTACATATTAGACAATTTTATCATTAACGCCCGTATTCCTAAAACATTTCGCTAGTTCTGGCAAATGATCTCTATTGTTACAAATAAGATTTATATCTGATTATATAATTTTGATTATCTGATTTCCTGGCTTACTGGCTTATCTATCAGTATGTGTTTGATTAGTGTACCCAATGATGATGTGGTTTAACGTCACAAACTCCCCCCTATCGGAAGGCTAGGACGGTGCCCCTCACAGAGGGCTTTGTAACGTGGAATTTAATGAGCCATGCCCTTGGTTCAATTTCGCCGGCGGCAGGATTCGAACCTCCATCCCTTCGACCTTGGCCGCAAGTAACCATGTAGTAGGCGCTCAAACTATCAGTTGTTTTAAGAAACGATTAGACAACTTTATGAATGGGGATGACAGGTGGTGATGGATACGGAGCTGCCTAGTGTAGGCCTCATGGTGTCTTGCAGTCTCTCTCATTCTTATGTTCTTAACCCGTTAAGCCAGCGAGTTCCCAATGAGGTTAGAATAATTCAACTTTCTAATTGTAGAAATTGTTCGTCAAGATTGGCGAAAGGTTTTATAAATGCGGCACTTACATTGTGATGACCCAAATACCCGTTGGCCACAAACAGAAAATGTAGCTCACGTAGAGAGATTTCCTGGCAAGCGTTCCATAGTTCCTTCACCTTACCACCCAGTTTTTGTATGTGTTCGCTTATTTCTTCTGTTTATTTACCTTGAATGTGTCTGAATAGACGAAATCGCTCTATCTGTCATCCATCATTTTTCTTTATGGTTTTCTACATATATAGAATCACGCGCCTGCGATTTTTCCTGGATACATACACACACACACACACACACACACACACACACACACACACACACACATATATATATATATACATATATATATATATATATGTGTGTGTGTGTGTGTGTGTGTGTGTGTGTGAGTGTGTGTGTGTGTGTGTGTGCGTATGTGTGTATCTTGCCTGCAGAATTTTATATTACAAAACAATTTGCTCTGTTCTGACATTAGGGAACATAAAAGAGTTCCTATGAAGATTAGGATCAATTACTAAGAAAGGTTTACAGACATTTATCAAACTCAGCGTTATCGTTGTGGGAAAAACAGCAACAACACATGGAGTTAAAAGCCAGTAAGAGAGGTTAAAATGGTTCACCTTATATACTCGTACATATGTATGCAGTCCCGTATGTCTGTATTGCTCGGAATTCGTGTGAGGAAAAAATTTCACGGAAAGCTCACACGCAGCGACGGGAAATTTGTTTTTGGTCAATGCTATGCATCTGATGGTTCCCAAAATGTTTGGCGCTGAGCAGACCAGAACCAGCCATAACTTTTCAAATAAGAAGTAAAAATTCGAAAAATAAAAAAGTATAAAACCTGATGAAAAAGTTTAAATGAAAACCAGGTTTGCATAAAGTCAAAGGGAAATGAATGACATTTTTTTTTTTTTTTTTTTTTTTACAAAGGAATAACACAACACGTGGTACACGGTTATTGCGGTGGTAGATAGAAACGCCCCCCGCCACAAATAAATAAATAAATAAATAAATAAATAAATAAATAAATAAGCCAAAGTACATTCAGCCGTAAGCGGGGCCATCACCCTTACCCTAAGTACTTGGAAAGCCAGACCAAATGGTAATCAAAAGGTATTGGGAAGGAAACAGGAACAGTTATACACACCCACATACACACACACACACACACACACATATATATACAGTATATATATATATATATATATATATATATATATATATATATATATATAAATAGTGATAAGTATTTTAGACAAATTATTTGGATGATGGAGAACAAAAACACAGGGGAAGGCTCGGAACCCTAAACACTCTAACGTTTCGTTCGCGTAGAACTTCTTCAGAGAGTGTATGTAGAACTGCAATTGAAGTTTATGTACTAAATCTAATTACCTTTTCGGACACTTGGGAAAGGTCGTTTTTCTGGTGTGTTTTAGAATTAAAATACTAGTTTGTTTAGCTAAATTGATAAACCCTCCTCGATGATTCGATGAATTGTTAGTTGAAATATATGCTGATTCAACAATTCTTCTAGTGAATTTATCAAAACCTTTACGTAGCACGTCAGCTTCTCTCCAGTTTGGTAAATGATCGAATTTTTCCGCATGAACTACTAAAGAATTAGATGTCCTATGTGCTTTTATGTCGTTTTTATGTTCATAAATTCTTTTTTCTAATCCTCTTGACGATTCGCCAAAATAAGCCATTGAGCAACTATTGCACGGGATTTTGTATACTACGCTGTTTTCGGAATTGGTTCTCTTTTCGGAAGTCTTTATTAAATCACCTATCCTCTTGTTAGTTATTTTAGCTATGTTTATACCTGATTTTGTTAAATATTTGTCTGTTATTGGTGACGTTTCTGAGCCAGGTACTGATATGAAATTGGTATTAGAAAAAGAAGAGGTATTAACAGGAAGAAGAAGAGGATGAACAAGAAGAAAATGAAGATAAAGAAGATGAAGGTGAAGAAGAGGAAGATGATGAAGAAGATGAAAACGATGACGAAGATGAAGATGAAAAAATGAAGATAAAATGAAGAAGATGAAAATGAAGATGACGAAGATGTAGCACATGAAGAAAATGTGGAAGATGAAGAAGAAGAAGAAGAAGAGGAAGAAGAGGAAGAAGATGAAGAGGAAGAAGAGGAAGAAGAAGAAGAAGAAGAAGAAGAAGAAGAAGAAGACGACCTTGCGAACTCTGAGGCTTTCATCCGAAGGGGTTGTAGCTATCGATCACCAAACCAGCACGTTATCCAGGACCAAGGTGATTCACAACAGAATGAGACTGAATGAGTTATTTCTTACAGGAACCCTGATCCTCTCATTGCCAAGGTCGACACGAAGGTTTCATTATGTCGCCGCTAGGCAATTTTATTCAGCTGAGGGAAAGCCCTCGTAGGCCAAAGGACTAAATAAAGGGCGTGGAAGCCTCTAGTAGGGCAAAGAACTAATAGAAGGGCATAATAACCATGAGCGATATTCTTTGCCTCTTCAGTGTCCAAAGTTCATAAGATTTCAATTCAATTGGCTCTTTTTGTTCAATATGAGCGTCTTCGCGCTGTCTCTGAAGGACTCTTTCCCATACGAGCTGTACCTTCGAGTAGAAGCCTCTAGTAGGGCAAAGAACTAATAGAAGGGCATAATAGCCATGAGCGATATTCTTGGCCTCTTCAGTGTCCGAAGTTCATAAGATTTCAATTCAACTTGCCTCTTTTAGTTCAATATGAGCGTCTTCGCGCTCTCTCCTGATGGACTCTCTCCCATACAAGCTGTATCTTCGAGTAGTAGCTCCCGTCTTCCCGACGACGGAGACGTTTGGGGCCTCTCTCTCTGCACCACTTCCCGAACTCCAGTTCTCTCTTCTTAGCGGGAGTTCGAGAGGTGCGAGAGGCACAAGAGGTTGATGGCACCACCGAATCACCCGAGCCGCTCCCGAAGTCCGACGAAGACGAACACGCCGTTGCGGCACGAGACGTTTACGGGGACGGGGAAAGCAATGTGCCTTACGAAGTTGACCAGACTTCGACGAGGAACTGTCACGACGCCAAACTCACGGCAGAACCTTTCGTAAGCGCCGTACACAACGCTGATGGTGCTGGCCGAATCTGGGCTCAGCTCGTACGTCTCTCGAAGCCAAGCAAGGGTCTCAAGCTGGTCGTCATTGAGAGTTTTGTCCCGGGACTTCCTCATGGAATGCACCATCCCGGGATGGAGGCCAAACCTGTCCAAGAAACGGGCATACAGGGGAGAAGTCTTCTTCAAGGAAATCCCTGTGTAATAGAAATCCGTTCGGAAGCAGGCGTGTTGGACCTTAGGGAAGTGCAGGAGTGTCCTGTGGATTCCTACATGGGAAACAATCCTCCCTAGGCTACTCACGTCTTCCGAAAGCCGGAGGATCTCGAGTATATCCTGCACACGCACGGTGCTCCTTGAGCTCGAAGGCTCCAAGTGCGCGTCTATGAATCTCTCCAAGGAAAACATTAAAATTATCCCAAATCTGGAAGGAGAGGGGGCTCTCGGTCAATGGCATACTCACTCGAGTCTGCATCCGATATTGTCTTCTTTTCACACACACACAGACACAGACACACACACACACACACACACACACACACACACACACACACACACACACATTTGGTGGCAGGGTATAGTATGCAATACCAAGATGGTATTACACTCAGTGACATGGTATCAAACAAGGAAGTAATAACCGTACAGTGGAGAGCACAGGTTTCTTGACAATTGCTGGTGTGTGACAGTGTTGTTATAAACAGACACACAAGTCTATCGTATTGTAGTTCGTTGATATTTTATGTTCTTTGTGTCTTAGTATCTTGTGGTACAGACGTAGAACACTCTCGTGCAATAATTCGGTGCAAATAAAAAAACAGAGTCTGTTGTTTGCCTGTTTCAGTGACTACCAGTAATGGAGTCTTTTTATCCACTTTGATAATACAGAGGAGCAAAACATCAAAGAATCTTGCTGTCCTCGTATAGTGTAGCGGAGGAGAAGTATGACATTCTGTCCACAAGCTGCCGAGAGGGGAGAGATGTCATACGAGCTTTAATGTATGTAAAGTGCGTGTGTGAGTGTGTGCTTTGCTTTTGTTACCCTCTTACAAGGGCGGGGGAATTTTATTTGACTTTCTTTGGCTGATTGTACTTTCATAACATTTGCATTTCGGTGACCCCTTTAATAACACTAACAAATTGTGTTTTTGTTCTGATTGCTGCTAGGTAATTTCATTCACCCGATGTAAATCCTATTGTGAAACAGGAAAGTTGCATAAAGAAAATAGTATTTCAGAAAGCTTATAGCTGTGGCTGTTTTAGCACCCAGCTAAGCGTCTCTAGGCGTAAGCTTCTTAAGTAAAAATGGTTTACTAGATTTCACAGTCTGTTAACATGGCTGGTTTCCGGGTAAACTGCCAGCTAATAATGTGTGAAGGAGTTTAAATAAATCCACTGGTTTACAGTATACGAAAACTCTGAGGATATGTTCTTGAGAACGGAAACTTTATGAACAATAAACAAATAGATACAAATAAAAATTAATATTAATATATTTTCTAAAGATCAGAATTGTTTATCAATAGATACCCTGACCTCACGAGTACAAGATCGTCTTGGGCTACCGTCACACCATCACGATACGAAAACTGAGGATATATTCCTGAGAACGGAAACTTGATGAACAATAAACAAATACATACATACATACATATACCAAGGCTTTTTCCCCCTTACAAGGATGAGGTGGATGGATGGGGTGAAGGGGGCTTTGGGGAAGAGGGGAATGTCTGTTGAGGAAGGAAGGGAGAGGACGGAAGACAGAGGTGAGTGGAGAATGGTTGTATATGGATGATGTTGTAACTGCATGAGGAGAAATGGGCGGGGGGGTGGGGGGTGGGGTAGTATGTGTGAGTAAATTTTGACGCAGCCCGAAGGGATTTCTCCCCGTCCTCTCCTTATATGCAAAGGGGGACGGAGAGGGGGGGTCGCCGATTAAATGAAGCGGCCTTGCTGTGGATGTACTGTGTCTTGCGACACTGCTTCTGACCCAGGGCGGTGGGCGGGGTGCAGGGATGACCCGTCATCCAGGAGGTGCTCAGATGAGAGGAAGGGTGGGAGGGGTGTGGAGTGTATTTGGGGATGAAATGGGTGGGAGTGTTTTTATGCCTTTCCCTTTTTGGCTACCTCCCTTGGAAGGGGGAAAAAGCCTTGGTATATGTATGTATGTACAAGGGGGGTAGCCAAAAAAGAAAAAGGCATAAAATCATTCCCACCCATTCCATCCCTGAATACACTCCACACCCCTCCACCCTCCCTCTTATCTTAGCACCTCCTGAATGACGGGTCATCCCTGCACCTTGTCCACTGCCCTGGGTCAGAAGCAGTGTCGCAAAACACAGCACATCCACAGCAAGGCGGCTTCAAAAAGATAAATGAAAAATAGATATTAATATCTTTTCTAAAGATCAGAATTGTTGATCAATAGATACCCTAACTTCACGAGAACAAGATCGTCTTGGGCTACCGTCACACCATCACGATTCTCGTCAATGTTTTGAATTTAAAAAGCTGCACAACGACTTTGCCTACAGTCTAACGGTTCATCGAACGCGGTTCGACAGACACGTGTTTAAAATGATGTGTGAACGTGTCAACGGGGTATTTGGGGTTTAACCAACGTGTTCGACAACCAAATACCCCGTTCACACGCTCAAACATCACTTTAAACACGTGTCTGTCGAACCGCGTTCGACAAACCGTTCGACCGTCTAAACCCCCTTAATGTGTCTAATATTCGCATAGATTTAACTTCTCTTAGTTCGTGATTCAGCTTCTCAATATATGAAATTCCAAAAACAAAAAATTGTAAAAGAAGTCGTTTCAATTCAAACGAACTCACTCGAGTCGTGATAGCGTCACCGGGGCTCAAGGAAGTAGCTACATAAGATACGAATCCTTATCTCCAGCAAAGATAACACCCTCAACTGAATAAAGTCGTCTAGTGGTTGTTTTGACCTACACGCACACAAACACCCAACTCCCCGTCCACGAGAGTTGGAGTAACAACCCGCAGCGCAGCGATACTGAAATTATTTCAGCCCTGGGCGGGATTTGAACCCAAACCTCCTTAGTGGCAGCTGAGAACTCTACCACTGCGCCGTCGTGTGTTTTTTTGTGTGTGTGTGTGTGTGTGTGTGTGTGTGTGTGTGTGTGTGTGTTTGTGTGTGTGTGTGTGTGTGAAGGAGAAGGAGGAGAAGGAACACAAACACAAAGGAAGAACAAACAACAGCAGGCCTACTGGCCCTAACGAGGCTGTTTGTGTTAACTAAACTACACTACAATTAAGGAAACAGGGCAACTAGGTGATAGAAGATGAACTAATACTACTACTATCACTATCCTATCCAATTAGTCCAATTGCGATTAAATGTCTAGTTGTCATATCTTTTATGGCAAAGGATAATATTTCATTTTTGGATTAGATTCTAAGTATTTATCTAAGCGATTTCTAAATGTTGTTATCGTGTTACTTTCAACGACAGTGGAAGGTAACGAATTCCACACGTTAACAACCCGGTTAAAGAAGAAGTGCTTACTCTCGTTCGTAGAGAATCTTTTGCCAATTACTTTGAAATCGTGGCGTCTTCTTGTATTTGATTGGTCTAATAAGAAGTAATCTCTGACATTAATGTTGTCAAAGCCTTTGAACATTTTAAAAACCTCAATCAAATCTCCTCGCATTCTTCTTTTTGAGAGGGAGAATAAGTTTAGATTTTTTAGTCTTTCTTCATACGGCAGATTTCTCAGCCTTGGTATCATTTTGGTCACTCTCCGCTGTACTCTTTCTAGTTTGTTAATATGTTTCTGATAGTATGGGGACCAAAATTGCACACAGTATTCGAGATGGGGACGGACCAAGGAATTATAGAGCTTTAGCAATATTTTTTCTGATTTATTTTCCAAGACTCTTCCGATGAAGCCAACTAATTTGTTTGATGTTTTAACAACTTCTGAGCAATGTTGACTTGGCTTCAAGTCATTTGATATTAAAACTCCTAGATCTTTTTCTTTAGTTCCTGAATCCAATATTTGGCCATTCATTTGGTATTGGATGTGATCATTATTTCCTTCAATGTGCATGACTTTACATTTGTTAACGTTAAATTTCATTTGCCACTTGCTAGCCCATTTTGATTATTTATCTAGATCGGATTGTAGAGTTTCTCTCTCTTTGGTGGAGGAGGAGTGGAGAAGGAGGAAGGTATGTCAGGAGCTCCGTAAGCTATTATAGTGGCCACTGCCGCTCTAATAGCTATAGTCTTTCTATTTCACAGCCCCTCCCCCCTCCATGCTCCTCTAGCAAGATAAACCATCCCACTTTATCTCTGCAAGGGGTGTCTTCCATAAACACCCGCCATATGGACTTAAACAACGCCGTGCGAGTGACGTTACAACCCCCCACACCCCACAAAAAAAAAAAAAAAAAAAGTTTCCTTTGGCGTCTCGAACGCTTCCATCCTAAGAGAAATGTCTCCCTTCAGGAACCGATACGTCTTCTCTCTCCTGAAGCTTCACACAACTATGAATTCAGCTTCAGGAGGATGTGCGGTCGGAGGAGACGATGTATAAGGAAAAGGAGAAGAAAAAAGAGGGAAATGGCCAACATGAAATTGTATAGTTTAGGAATAGAAATTAGTCTTCTTCATTCTTAATGAAAATCCTTCTCTGCCTTTACTTTCTACAATTTCTCCTTTCTATTTCCATTCTCCAAATCTTTCTTCACCATCTCTTTTTATATTTTCTTTCTAACAAGTGTTATGGGAAATAATCCATCTTTTCCCCATTCTTTTTAGCCAACATCGAAACTCCCACTACTCGAATAGAAATATATTAAAAACCAGGATGCATTTGTTAACAGCATAAATCAAAGTGAAGGATTGTACAAATTAGACAATTTTATCATTAACGCCCGTATATTAAAAAACATTTCGCTAGTTCTGGCAAATGATCTCTATTGTTACAAATAAGATTTATATCTGATTATATAATTTTGATTATCTGATTTCCTGGCTTACTGGCTTATCTATCAGTTTTTGATAAGTGTACTATTAGAAATTACGTAAAAGGTGACGTCATATTGAACTCGTTTATTGAACTCTAGAAGTTTAATTTCATTAAAGTAATAAATTATGTATATTTAAATTATTGGATAAAATCTGAATAATTAATAATGTTAATGATCAATTGCTACTGATAATTTGTAGTCTATTGAAAAATTTAAACATTTGAAATAAATACCGAAAATTCTGGTCGGTGAAAAGTAAACAATGGTCGCGAAAATTATAGATATTGCGTGTGGCCTGCGACCGGATTCACTCAAATAATAGTTTTCGTCAAGTCAGGACGCTTAGAATTTGTGTCAACTGAAACTACAGAAAATCAATTTCGGAGGAACATTTACTCCCAACTGTAAAGAGAAACCTCTCTTTAAAGAATAAAATTACACAATTGAAAATAACGGATAAACTTAATAAGGCGAAAGGGACGTAAGTATAACTCGGCCGAGTTAAAACCGGTCTCTCGAAAATCCGCCTTTTCTAAAATTTACATCTAAAATATCAAGAAGAAGGTTAGATTTAAATTTCTCTATTGTATTAGTTTAACTAAAGTAAGAATTATTTGTTTGGATGAGGAAAACAGATCCTTTTCCAATAGTACTCAATGATGATATGGTTTAACGTCACAAACTAACCCCTCCCCTATCGAAGGGCAAGGAGGGTGCCCCAAACAGAGGACTTTCTAGCGTGGTATTTAATGAACCATGCCCTTAGTTCAACTTCGTCGGTGCCAGGGTTCGAACCGCCATCCATGCGACCTTCGCCGCAAGTAACGACGCCCTAACCCGCTCATGCAGCGAGCTACCAATGAGATTAGAATAATTCAACTTTCTAATGGTAGAAAGCGTTCGTCAAGATTGGTTTTATAAGTGCGGCACTTACAGAGTGATAACTCAAACACCCGCTGGCCACAAACAGAAAATTGTAGCTCACGTAGAGAGATTTCCTGGCGAGCGTTCCATAGTCCTTCACCTTACCACCCAGTTTTTCTATGTGTTCGCTCATTTCTCTTGTTTATTTACCTTGAATGTGTCTGAATAGACGAAATCGCTCTGTCATCCATCATTTTTCTTTATGGTTTTCTACATATTTAGAATCACGCGCCTGCGTTATTTTTCCTGCTTATATATATATATATATATATATATATATATATATATATATATATATATATATATGTGTGAGTGTGTGTGTGTGTGTGTGTGTGTGTGTGTGTGTGTGTGTGTGTGTGTCTTGCCTGCAGAATTTTATATTACAAAAGAATTTGCTCTGTTCTGACATTAGGGAACATAAAAGAGTTCCTATGAAGATTAGCATCAATTACTAAGAAACGTTTAGACATTTATCAAACTCAGCGTTATCGTTGTGGGAAAAACAGCAACAACACATGGAGTTAAAAGCCAGTAAGAGAGGTTAAAATGGTTCACCTTATATACTCGTACATATGTATGCAGTCCCGTATGTCTGTATTGCTCGGAATTCGTGTGAGGAAAAAATGTCACGGAAGCTCACACGCAGCGGCGGGAAATTTGTTTTTGGTCAATGCTATGCATCTGATGGTTCCCAAAATGTTTGGCGCTGAGCAGACCAGAGCCAGCCATAACTTTTCAAAAAAAAAAAAAAAAAAAAAAAAAAAAAAAAAAAAAAAAAAAAAGTATAAAACAAGATAAAAAAGTTTAAATGAAAACCAGGTTTGTATAAAGTCAAAGGGAAATGACTGTTTTTTTTTGTTTTTGTTTTTTTACAAAGGAATAACACAACACGTGGTACACGCTTATCGCGGTGGTAGATAGAAACGCCCCCCAAAAATAAAATAAAAATAAAATAAAGAATGAAATAAATAAGCCAAAGTACATTCAGCCGTAAGCGGGGCCATCACCCTTGCCCTAAGTACTTGGAAAGCCAGACCAAATGGTAGTCAACAGGTATTGGGAAGGAAACAGGAACAGTTATACACACACGCAAGCATGCACACTCACACACACACACACACACACACACACACACACATATATATATATATATATATATATATATATATATATATATATATATATTTCAGAAAACACAGGGAAATTAATGTCGGAATACTGAAAGTTTGCGTCTATTACGACATCCTCAGAGTACAAGAAAGAAAAAATAGAACACAATATTTGTACAGAAGTAAAAAAAAAACTGGGAGAGGTTATACATACACATTCATATACACATGGAAATAAGAATGGTAATAGTTAAAAAAAAAAAAAATCAAAAGAACAAAACCATGAGGCCGAAAGGTCCATAGAACATTTGGTACAATTAGGAAACTTGTTTAGTTAAACCAAAACACAAGTTAATATTATTATCAAGTTGTACAAAAAAAAAAAAAAAAACAATATTTAACAGAAATAAGAAAACTGGAAAGGTTATAGCCACATAAAACCTTCGGACGTTATACATACAGACACTCATATACACAGAAATATTAATGGTAACAATAAATGAAAAAATACATACACATTCATATACATATAGAAATTATACATACATACATACATATACCAAGGCTTTTTCCCCCTTCCAAGGGAGGTAGCCAAAAAGGGAAAGGCATAAAAACACTCCCACCCATTTCATCCCTAAATACACTCCACACCCCTCCCACCCTTCCTCTCATCTGAGCACTTCCTGGATGACGGGTCATCCCTGCACCCTGCCCACCGCCCTGGGTCAGAAGCAATGTCGCAAGACACAGTACATCCACAGCAAGGCCGCTTCATTTAATCGGCGACCCCCCCTATCCATACCATGTGGCCGAAAGGTCCACAGAACATTTGGTACAATTAGGAAATTTGGTATTGTTTTTCTATCCTATTAATTATAAAATTGTCTAGTTTAAATAAACCTAAACTCAAGTTAATATTATTATCAAAATTATTCTTTATGAAACAGGATTCAATGAGGAAGAAGAAGAAGAAGAAGAAGAAGAAGAAGAAGACCCTACGAGCTCTGAGGCTTTCATCCTATGGGGTTGTAGCTGTTGATCACCAGACCAGCACGTGATCCAAGACCAAGGTGATTCACAACAGAATGAGACTGAATCAGTTATTTCTCACAGGAACC